>NC_091158.1:2714314-2739553 GCF_040958095.1 Procambarus clarkii
CAAGACCACGGGGTCAAGGGGGAGCAAGACCACGGGGTCAAGGGGGAGAAAGACCACGGGGTCAAGGGGGGAGCAAGACCACGGGGTCAAGGGGGAGCAAGACCACGGGGTCAAGGGGGAGCAAGACCACGGGGTCAAGGGGGAGCAAGACCACGGGGTCAAGGGGGAGAAAGACCACGGGGTCAAGGGGGAGCAAGACCACGGGGTCAAGGGGGAGCAAGACCACGGGGTCAAGGGGGAGCAAGACCACGGGGTCAATGAGGGAGGAAGACCACGGGGTCAAGGGGGAGGAAGACCACGGGGTCAAGGGGGAGGAAGACCACGGGGTCAAGGGGGAGGAAGACCACGGGGTCAAGGGGGAGCAAGACCACGGGGTCAAGGGGGAGGAAGACCACGGGGTCAAGAGGGAGGAAGACCACGGGGTCAAGGGGGAGCAAGACCACGGGGTCAAGGGGGAGGAAGACCACGGGGTCAAGGGGGAGCAAGACCACGGGGTCAAGGGGGAGGAAGACCACGGGGTCAAGGGGGAGCAAGACCACGGGGTCAAGGGGGAGGAAGACCACGGGGTCAAGGGGGAGCAAGACCACGGGGTCAAGGGGGAGGAAGACCACGGGGTCAAGGGGGAGCAAGACTACGGGGTCAAGAGGGAGGAAGACCACGGGGTCAAGAGGGAGGAAGACCACGGGGTCAAGGGGGAGGAAGACCACGGGGTCAAGGGGGAGCAAGACCACGGGGTCAAGAGGGAGGAAGACCACGGGGTCAAGGGGAGCAAGACCACGGGGTCAAGGGGGAGCAAGACCACGGGGTCAAGAGGGAGGAAGACCACGGGGTCAAGGGGGAGCAAGACCACGGGGTCAAGGGGGAGCAAGACCACGGGGTCAAGGGGGAGCAAGACCACGGGGTCAAGAGGGAGCAAGACCACGGGGTCAAGAGGGAGCAAGACCACGGGGTCAAGAGGGAGCAAGACCACGGGGTCAAGAGGGAGGAAGACCACGGGGTCAAGGGGGAGGAAGACCACGGGGTCAAGGGGGAGGAAGACCACGGGGTCAAGAGGAAGGAAGACCACGGGGTCAAGGGGGAGCAAGACCACGGGGTCAAGGGGGAGGAAGACCACGGGGTCAAGGGGGAGGAAGACCACGGGGTCAAGAGGGAGGAAGACCACGGGGTCAAGGGGGAGCAAGACCACGGGGTCAAGGGGGAGCAAGACCACGGGGTCAAGAGGGAGGAAGACCACGGGGTCAAGGGGGAGCAAGACCACGGGGTCAAGAGGGAGGAAGACCACGGGGTCAAGGGGGAGGAAGACCACGGAGTCAAGGGGGAACAAGACCACGGGGTCAAGGGGGAGCAAGACCACCGGGTCAAGAGGGAGGAAGACCACGGGGTCAAGGGGGAGCAAGACCACGGGGTCAAGAGGGAGGAAGACCACGGGGTCAAGGGGGAGCAAGACCACGGGGTCAAGAGGGAGGAAGACCACAGGGTCAAGGGGGAGGAAGACCACGGGGTCAAGGGGGAGGAAGACCACGGGGTCAAGGGGGAGGAAGACTACGGGGTCAAGGGGGAGCAAGACCACGGGGTCAAGGGGGAGGAAGACCACGGGGTCAAGAGGGAGGAAGATCACGGGGTCAAGGGGGAGCAAGACCACGGGGTCAAGGGGGAGGAAGACCACGGGGTCAAGGGGGAGCAAGACCACGGGGTCAAGGGGGAGGAAGACCACGGGGTCAAGGGGGAGCAAGACCACGGGGTCAAGGGGGAGGAAGACCACGGGGTCAAGGGGGAGCAAGACCACGGGGTCAAGGGGGAGGAAGACCACGGGGTCAAGGGGGAGCAAGACTACGGGGTCAAGAGGGAGGAAGACCACGGGGTCAAGAGGGAGGAAGACCACGGGGTCAAGGGGGAGGAAGACCACGGGGTCAAGGGGGAGCAAGACCACGGGGTCAAGAGGGAGGAAGACCACGGGGTCAAGGGGGAGCCAGACCACGGGGTCAAGGGGGAGCAAGACCACGGGGTCAAGAGGGAGGAAGACCACGGGGTCAAGGGGGAGCAAGACCACGGGGTCAAGGGGGAGCAAGACCACGGGGTCAAGGGGGAGCAAGACCACGGGGTCAAGAGGGAGCAAGACCACGGGGTCAAGAGGGAGCAAGACCACGGGGTCAAGAGGGAGCAAGACCACGGGGTCAAGAGGGAGGAAGACCACGGGGTCAAGGGGGAGGAAGACCACGGGGTCAAGAGGGAGGAAGACCACGGGGTCAAGGGGGAGGAAGACCACGGGGTCAAGGGGGAGGAAGACCACGGGGTCAAGGGGGAGCAAGACCACGGGGTCAAGGGGGAGGAAGACCACGGGGTCAAGGGGGAGGAAGACCACGGGGTCAAGAGGGAGGAAGACCACGGGGTCAAGGGGGAGCAAGACCACGGGGTCAAGGGGGAGCAAGACCACGGGGTCAAGAGGGAGGAAGACCACGGGGTCAAGGGGGAGCAAGACCACGGGGTCAAGAGGGAGGAAGACCACGGGGTCAAGGGGGAGGAAGACCACGGGGTCAAGGGGGAGCAAGACCACGGGGTCAAGGGGGAGCAAGACCACGGGGTCAAGAGGGAAGAAGACCACGGGGTCAAGGGGGAGCAAGACCACGGGGTCAAGAGGGAGGAAGACCACGGGGTCAAGGGGGAGCAAGACCACGGGGTCAAGGGGGAGCAAGACCACGGGGTCAAGGGGGAGAAAGACCACGGGGTCAAGGGGGAGCAAGACCACGGGGTCAAGGGGGAGCAAGACCACGGGGTCAAGGGGGAGCAAGACCACGGGGTCAAGGGGGAGCAAGACCACGGGGTCAAGGGGGAGAAAGACCACGGGGTCAAGGGGGAGCAAGACCACGGGGTCAAGGGGGAGCAAGACCACGGGGTCAAGGGGGAGCAAGACCACGGGGTCATGAGGGAGGAAGACCACAGGGTCAAGGGGGAGGAAGACCACGGGGTCAAGGGGGAGGAAGACCACGGGGTCAAGGGGGAGGAAGACCACGGGGTCAAGGGGGAGCAAGACCACGGGGTCAAGGGGGAGGAAGACCACGGGGTCAAGAGGGAGGAAGATCACGGGGTCAAGGGGGAGCAAGACCACGGGGTCAAGGGGGAGGAAGACCACGGGGTCAAGGGGGGAGCAAGACCACGGTGTCAAGGGGGAGGAAGACCACGGGGTCAAGGGGGAGCAAGACCACGGGGTCAAGGGGGAGCAAGACCACGGGGTCAAGGGGGAGCAAGACCACGGGGTCAAGGGGGAGGAAGACCACGGGGTCAAGGGGGAGCAAGACTACGGGGTCAAGAGGGAGGAAGACCACGGGGTCAAGAGGGAGGAAGACCACGGGGTCAAGGGGGAGGAAGACCACGGGGTCAAGGGGGAGCAAGACCACGGGGTCAAGAGGGAGGAAGACCACGGGGTCAAGGGGGAGCAAGACCACGGGGTCAAGGGGGAGCAAGACCACGGGGTCAAGAGGGAGGAAGACCACGGGGTCAAGGGGGAGCAAGACCACGGGGTCAAGGGGGAGCAAGACCACGGGGTCAAGGGGGAGCAAGACCACGGGGTCAAGAGGGAGCAAGACCACGGGGTCAAGAGGGAGCAAGACCACGGGGTCAAGAGGGAGCAAGACCACGGGGTCAAGAGGGAGGAAGACCACGGGGTCAAGGGGGAGGAAGACCACGGGGTCAAGGGGGAGGAAGACCACGGGGTCAAGAGGAAGGAAGACCACGGGGTCAAGGGGGAGCAAGACCACGGGGTCAAGGGGGAGGAAGACCACGGGGTCAAGGGGGAGGAAGACCACGGGGTCAAGAGGGAGGAAGACCACGGGGTCAAGGGGGAGCAAGACCACGGGGTCAAGGGGGAGCAAGACCACGGGGTCAAGAGGGAGGAAGACCACGGGGTCAAGGGGGAGCAAGACCACGGGGTCAAGAGGGAGGAAGACCACGGGGTCAAGGGGGAG
Source organism: Procambarus clarkii (assembly GCF_040958095.1). Lineage (NCBI taxonomy): Eukaryota > Metazoa > Arthropoda > Malacostraca > Decapoda > Cambaridae > Procambarus > Procambarus clarkii. The sequence goes on from NC_091158.1 coordinate 2,718,277, forward strand.
GAAGACCACGGAGTCAAGGGGGAACAAGACCACGGGGTCAAGGGGGAGCAAGACCACCGGGTCAAGAGGGAGGAAGACCACGGGGTCAAGGGGGAGCAAGACCACGGGGTCAAGAGGGAGGAAGACCACGGGGTCAAGGGGGAGCAAGACCACGGGGTCAAGAGGGAGGAAGACCACAGGGTCAAGGGGGAGGAAGACCACGGGGTCAAGGGGGAGGAAGACCACGGGGTCAAGGGGGAGGAAGACTACGGGGTCAAGGGGGAGCAAGACCACGGGGTCAAGGGGGAGGAAGACCACGGGGTCAAGAGGGAGGAAGACCACGGGGTCAAGGGGGAGCAAGACCACGGGGTCAAGGGGGAGGAAGACCACGGGGTCAAGGGGGAGCAAGACCACGGGGTCAAGGGGGAGGAAGACCACGGGGTCAAGGGGGAGCAAGACCACGGGGTCAAGGGGGAGGAAGACCACGGGGTCAAGGGGGAGCAAGACCACGGGGTCAAGGGGGAGGAAGACCACGGGGTCAAGGGGGAGCAAGACTACGGGGTCAAGAGGGAGGAAGACCACGGGGTCAAGAGGGAGGAAGACCACGGGGTCAAGGGGGAGGAAGACCACGGGGTCAAGGGGGAGCAAGACCACGGGGTCAAGAGGGAGGAAGACCACGGGGTCAAGGGGGAGCAAGACCACGGGGTCAAGGGGGAGCAAGACCACGGGGTCAAGAGGGAGGAAGACCACGGGGTCAAGGGGGAGCAAGACCACGGGGTCAAGGGGGAGCAAGACCACGGGGTCAAGGGGGAGCAAGACCACGGGGTCAAGAGGGAGCAAGACCACGGGGTCAAGAGGGAGCAAGACCACGGGGTCAAGAGGGAGCAAGACCACGGGGTCAAGAGGGAGGAAGACCACGGGGTCAAGGGGGAGGAAGACCACGGGGTCAAGAGGGAGGAAGACCACGGGGTCAAGGGGAGGAAGACCACGGGGTCAAGGGGGAGGAAGACCACGGGGTCAAGGGGGAGCAAGACCACGGGGTCAAGGGGGAGGAAGACCACGGGGTCAAGGGGGAGGAAGACCACGGGGTCAAGAGGGAGGATGTCCATATGTTTCGCTGTAATCAGAACCATTTGTTCCCACAAACAACTCCATCATGACTTCTAAGCAAACAATGTTGACTTCCATCTTTCGTAAACAAAATGAGGAGTGTAAGAAGAATACCGTCCAGGAGACTGATAATGATAACAGTGAACGAGGTGTTTCAACTGCTTTTATCTCAAAATTTAAAACTGATCCATATGCAATTCAGAAAGTAACGGTGCTCTGAAGTCTAGCTTGTTCAGGTGTGATAAGGAAGGTAATCCCCATTTCATGTTCTTAGGTCTAACTGAACTACCTGATCAGAAAGCAGCAATTATTTCTAGGTATCTACTGAGCTGTCTTAAGTATCATGGGTTTGATGACTAATATTTGAAGGAGAACTTTGTAGCATTTGCCAGTAATGGGACAAGTGTCATGCTTGGATCATATCTGGCGTTGCAACACTTCTCAAGGAACATTACCCTGATATAATAATCTGGCACCGTCTTGATCAAGGGTTAGGACTTGCTGTAGGTGATTCTGTGAGAGAAGGTGATGGAAGTAATCATTTTCAGCATTTATGGACAAATTGTACTCAGTTCGCAGGAGATCAGTTCTAAATCAAAAGGAACTATCTGAATGTGCCTCTCATCTTGAAAAACAGATTTGCACATTACGCAGTGTTGTGAGCACCAGGTGGGTGGCCAGCTCGTTTTGAACAGCTTCAGCAGTGTGGAAAAATTATGAAAAAGCAGTGAAAGATGAAACAGGATTTGGAACTGATAGAAAATCCTATGAAGGTCTGTTGAAAAAGCTAACGTCTGAACAGTTTCTACTGGATTTAGCTCTAATGTATGACACGTTGCATCAACTTGGTTTACTGTCAGAGTGTCTACAGGAACACACTACTTCCATTGTGTATGGCCACAAAGTGACTCAACGGAGCATAAGGTCACTGCTTGGACTAAAAGTGAAATCTGACACGTGAACTTTAGAAGCTCAAAAGACAAGTGAAAAGGGGAAGTTTGGAGGAATTACCATAACAAGCAACAAGAAAATAGTCTCCATTAATTTTCAACAGTTTCTTACTAGTCATGTTAACAATTTGCAGCACCGTAATGTTCACGACAACATCCATGAAAGGCTCTCAAACTTCTGAGCCTCAAAGTATATATAAATCACTGCTAAGTGAAATGTGTGTCCGCAACCCGTTCTCGCATTTGCTTATAGTCAATATTTTGCTTATGAATAAGTGCATTTGCGACATACTAATTTATTGTGAATATTTGAGTTTACCTTGAAAAGTTGAATAGAAAGCCACAGCCTAACCTAACCTTCTTAGTATGTTAAGATATTACAATTAGTACTGAACCTATATCTATATTGATATTACAGTTTTATAAAAATAATAAAACAAAACTAAAATATTTAAATCAATTGTAAAGTAACTCAGGATATTGTCAAATTTTGCATAAAATCTCTATTGTTTATTGAAACTGAGAGAAAATGTTAGTGTATTGAAAAAAAAATATGGCTTGGAATACGTTCCATATATGTTTATTGATAAACGAAATAGTGACTATAAGCAATAAGTCATATATGTGCTGTCTTGTGCGAGAGCAGGTTGGTGTCCTTGAAAAAGACTACTGGCGGCTGGCCTGATGAAATACCACCTAATTACTGAGAAGCTCAAATATTACCCCTCTGTAAGAGGTTTAAGCTTTCTTCTTACTCTACACTAAATGCCTCTAGAGACTATGTGGAGGATCATGGACGCTGCATCCCTCCAAGATTTACACCAATTACTGAACTGTTTACAAGTTATTCCTATTAGTACTGCTGAGTGTAAGAGGGGACTCAGTCACATGAACCTGATAATAAGAACAACCCGCTCAAGAGTTCTCATACATCATATATCAGCACTTATGTTTGTTACACTACATGGACCTTCTCTAGTTCAGTGGAATCCTGAGCCATATGCCATATAATGGCTGCCACAGATCGGCAGATGACACCAAGACAAGAGCTGCTTCACACCCCCGAAGACCTCTCACACCTGACCCTTTGTGGAAACTATTGTGAAACTTCTCACTTGTATTTTGTGAGCACTAAGTGTTTTAACTACTACTTAAATTGAGGATAACCTGATTGATGTTTTTTCTTGATATGTTTGATAATTTTATTTTATGATTATTAGTGAGCACAAACCTCCACCACATCACTGCCTTGTGCATTCCATTTGTTAACTACTCTGACACTGAAAAAAAATATTTGGCTCATTTGGGTACTCAGTTTCCATCTGTGTCTCCTTGTACGCTTACCACCCGTGTTAAACATTTTCTCTTTATCCACCTTGTCAATTCCCCCTGAGAATTTTGTAGGTAGTGTTCATGTCTCCTTGAACTCTCCTGTCTTTCAGCGACGTGAGGTGCAGTTCACGCAGCCTTTCCTCGTAACTCATGCCTCTTAGTTCCGGGACTAGCCTATAGGCATACCTCTGAACTTTTTCCACCTTCGTCTTGTTCTTGACAAGACACGGACTCCATGCTGAGGCTGCATACTCCATAATTGGTCTTACATACGTGGTTTACAAGGTTCTCTGAAGGATTCCTTATACAAGTTTTAATTTGAAGGCAGTTCTGACGTTAACCAGCTTTGCATACGCCGCTGATGTTATTATTTGATGTGGGCTTCAGGAGACAGGTTTGGCGTGATATCAACTCCTAGATCTTTCTCTCTGTCCATTTCATGAAGGACTTCATCTCCCATTCAGTATTCTGTGTCTGGCCCCTTGTTTTCACCGCCTAGTTTCATGACCTTACATTTACTCGGGTTGAACTTTAGTAGCCATTTGTTGGACAATTCATTCAATTTGTATAGGTCCTCTTGTAGCCTCATACTATCTTCCTCTGGTTTCAATCCTCATAACGTTTGCATCATCAGGAAACATTGTGAGAAATGAATCTATACCCTCTGGGAGATTATTTACATATATCAGAAACAGTATAGGTCCAAAGACTGACCCCTGCGGGACTCCACTCGTAACGTCTCGCCAATCTGAGACCTCACCCCTCACAGTGACTCGTTGTCTCTTGTTGTTTAGGTACTCCTTTATCCAATGGAGTACCTTCCCTTTCACTCCAGCCTGCATCTCCGGCTTTTTCACTAGCCTCTTGTGTGGTACTGTATCAAAGGCTTTCTGGCAATCCAAAAATATGTAGTCTGCCCACCCTTCTCTTTCTTGCCTAATTTTTGTTGCCTGGTCGTAGAATTCAAGTAACCCTGTGAGGCAGGACTTGCCATCCCTAAACCCATGTTGATGCTGTGTTACAAAGTTCTTTCGCTCCAGATGTTCCTCTAGCTTTCTTCGCACAATCTTCTCCATCAGCTTGCATGGTATGCAGGTTAGGGACACTGGCCTGTAGTTCAGTGCCTCCTGTCTATCCCCTTTCTTGTATATCGGGACTACGTTAGCTGCTTTCCAATTTATGGCAGTTCCCCTGTTGCCAGTGAATTGCTATACACTATGGAGAGTGGCAGGCACAGTTCTTCTGCTCCTTCCCTTAGTATCCAAGGGGAGATTCCATCTGGGCCTATAACCTTTGTCACATTCAACTCTAGTAAACACTTCCTTACTTCCCCTCTGGTAATCTCAAACTCTTCCAGTGGTTCCTGGTTAACTATTCCCTCTCTTATCTCTGGAATTTCTCCTTGCTCTAAGGTGAAGACCTCCTGGAATTTCTTATTCAGTTCCACACACACTTCCTTGTCGTTTGAAATGAATCCTTCTGCCCCTATCCTTAATTTCATAACCTGTTCCTTTACTGTTTTTTTCTCCTGATGTGGCTGTGCAGCAATTTAGGCCGTGTCTTTGCCTTGCTTGCAATGTCATTTTCGTATTGTCTTTCTGCCACTCTTCTCATCCTGACATATTCATTCCTGGCATTCTGGTATCTTTCTCTGCTCTCCAGTGTCCTGTTATTCCTATAGTTTCTCGACGCCCTTTTAATTTGCTGCTTAGCTAGCCTACATCTCTGATTAAACAATGGGTTTCTCATCATCATTTCACTGTTTTCCTTTTGGATTGGGTCAAACTTGTTTGCTTCTTCCTTGCACTTCTGTGTGATATAGTCCATCATGTCTTGGGCCGTCTTTCCCCTGAGCTCTGTTTCCCATGCTATATCTGTTAGGAATTTTCTTATCTCCTCATAGTTTTCCTTTCGGAATGCCAGCCTTTTGTTTTCAGTACCCCTCCTCGAGTTAAAAAACCCTTCTTTAATCATGTACTCAAACGCCAGTACACTGTGGTCTCTCATTCCTACTGGGTTCTCCAAACCGATTTCTCTTATGTCGGAGTCGTTTTGAGTGAAGACTAGGTATGCTCTTTCTCGCGTGTTCGTCATTTCCTCTCATCCTTGTGGGTTCTCTGACATGCTGGGTTAAAAAGTTTCTAGTCACCTCCTCCAATAGTTTGGCTCTCTACGTATCCTCGCCTCCATGCGGTTCCTTGTTCTCCCAGTCAATCCATCCGTGATTGAAGTCCCTTATGACGAGCAGATGGGATCTGTTTCTACAGGCAGCAGTGGCTGCCCTCTCAAGTATAGTGTTAACTGCCATATTTTTGTTATACTCTTGACTGGGTCTTCTGTCATTTGGTGGAGGTTATATATTGCTGCTACTACTATTCTTGGTCCTCCCATTGTCATGGTACTTGCTATGTAGTCTCTGAAACCCCCTCACATTCCGGGATAGCCATCTCCTTTAAACTCCATTCCTTTCTCATTAGTAGGGCCACTCCACCTCCTCCCCGACCTTCCCTCTCTTTCCTTATTACTGTGTACTCCTGGGGAAACACGGCATTCGTTATGATTCCTGAGAGTTTTGTTTCAGTGAGTCCGATTACATCTGGGTTCACTTGTTGTGTTCTTTCCCTTAGTTCACTTGCCTTGCTAGTGATCCCATCTATGTTCGAGTACATTACCCTGAAACTGACTCTCTTCTGCTTCTCCTCTAGGGGGGGGGGACCTGTGGGATCTGGGGTGAATGGGAGCTGGGAGGATCTGGTACGGGGAGACTGGTGGAGGAGGAATCGTTTGGGGGTGGGGGGTGGGGGAGTGTAGGAGGTTAGGGGGTAAGAGGGAGAGGGTTGGGGGAAAGTGAGAGGGGGAAGGGTTGGGGGGGGTCAGAGGGGGAGGGTCAGAGGGGAGAGTGAGAGGGAGAGAGTTGTGGGAGGTAAGTGAGAGGGGGAGGGTTGGGGGGTGTGGGAAATGGGGAGTCTTGGGGGGCATGGGGGAGGAGAAGCTTGGGGGGATGGAAGAGAAGGGAGGGCTTGGGGGGGGCAGAAAAGGGGGAAGGGCTTGAGGGATTTGGAGGAAAAGGGAAGGCTTAGGTGTGTGAGGAAGAGGGGAGGGTTTAAGAAAGTAGTGGAGAGGGGAAGGCTTATGTGGGGTGGGGGGAGAGTGGGGGGCTTAGGGGGGTGGGAGGGAACGGAGGGCTTGGGGGTGGGAGAGACAGGAGGGCATGTGGGAGAAGGGAGGGCTTGGGGAGAGGGGTGAGTGGGAGGAAGGGGGGTGGGTGGGGGGAGGGAGCCCTAGGCGGGTACTTAGTGGGGGCTGTCAGGGTAGGGTGTCTGTTAGGTAGAATGTGGGGGTGGTGCTCCACTCCTTGTGGCTGTTGCACTGTTTGAGGAGGGTTTACCACTCCCCTCTGGGATTATAGGGTTCGGGGTTGTGGTTGTCTGATTCCTTTCTCTCTCCCTGCACTCCTTCCTTGCATCTGCTGCCTGCCTTCTCTCTTCCTTTGTCATATCCCTCTGCAGGAATACTTTTCTGAACTTCTGTACATTTGCTAGACCGGTCTTTCTTGCTAACAGTTCCTCTTTCGTGTTCTCACTCATGAATACCACCTTTATCATTCGGTCTCTGTCCTTGTTGTACTTTTCAAGCCTGAAAACCTTTTCAACATTTTGTTCAGTTCCCTCCATCCTTACCTCTTTAAGGATCTCGGTAACTGTGTTTTTGTCCTTGTGTCTCCGTTCCTTTGGGCTGGTCCCTGTTTGCTCTTTAATGCCTGCTACTACTACTGCCGTTTTTCTCTCTGTCAGCCGGCTAGTACATCTAGCAGCTTCCTGAGAAGAAGCCACTTCCATGGCAAGTTCCCTTACAGCAGACCTAGCTTCAAGGTTCTTTTTAAGCAACTCTGCAATTGAGGGTTGTATTGTAAGATTCCCCTCAACAGGAAAATTACCATCACCCTGCTGGATGGTTTGCGTCTGGTGCTGGGTAGGATTTTCTTTCAAGATTTTTATTTCATCCTTTGCTGCCTTCAGCTCATCCTGCAGGTTGGATACTGTCTCCTTCATAACCCTCAGTCCTTCCCTGAATTCACTCCACATGTGTTCGATTGTATCCCTAAACCAAGATTCCTGTCCCTCCCCTTCCTCCAAGCTTGTCCCTGCCGTGGTTGTCCTCCTGCGTTTGTCACCCCGAGTTCGTGTCCCTGCCATGTTTTCCATATGGGAGAGAGAAAGAGAAAGGGGGAAGAGAAAAAGAAGGGGGAGGGAGGGAGGGAGGGGGAGAGAGAGAGAGAGAGAGAGAGAGAGAGAGAGAGAGAGAGAGAGAGAGAGAGAGAGAGAGAGAGAGAGAGAGAGAGAGAGAGAGAGAGAGAGAGAGAGAGAGAGAGAGAGAGAGAGAGAGAGAGAGAGAGAGAGAGAGAGAGAGGGGGGAGAGAGAGAGAGAGAGAGAGAGAGAGAGAGAGAGAGAGAGAGAGAGAGAGAGAGAGAGAGAGAGAGAGAGAGAGAGAGAGAGAGAGAGAGAGAGAGAGAGAGAGAGAGAGAGAGAGAGAGAGAGCGAGAGCGAGAGCGAGAGCGAGAGAGAGAGAGAGAGGGGGGAGAGAAAAAGAAGGGGGAGGGAGAGAGAGAGAGAGAGAGAGAGAGAGAGAGAGAGAGAGAGAGAGAGAGAGAGAGAGAGAGAGAGAGAGAGAGAGAGAGAGAGAGAGAGAGAGAGAGAGAGAGAGAGAGACAGAGAGAGAGAGAGAGAGAGAGAGCGAGAGAGAGAGAGAGAGGGGGGAGAGAGAGAGAGAGAGAGAGAGAGAGAGAGAGAGAGAGAGAGAGAGAGAGAGAGAGAGAGAGAGAGAGAGAGAAGAGAGAGAGAGAGAGAGAGAGAGAGAGAGAGAGAGAGAGAGAGAGAGAGAGAGAGAGAGAGAGAGAGAGAGAGAGAGAGAGAGAGAGAGAGAAAGAGGGGGAAGAGAGAGGGAGAGAGTGAGAAAGGGGGAAGAGAGAGGGAGAGAGAGAGAAATGGGGGAAGAGAGAGGGAGAAAGGGAGGTGTGTGTGTGTGTGTACTCACCTAGTTGTACTCACCTAGTTGTGATTGCAGGGGTTGAGCTCTGGGTCTTTGGTCCCGCCTCTCAACTGTCAATCATCTGGTGTACAGATTCCTGAGCCTACTGGGCTCTATCATATCTACACTTAAAGCTGTGTATGGAGTCAGCCTCCACCACATCACTGCCTAATGCATTCCATTTGTCTACTACTCTGACACTTAAAAAATTCTTTCTAAAGTCTCTATGGCTCATTTGGGCACTCAATTTCCACCTGTGTCCCCTAGTCCTTATCAATTCTCTACCCTATCGAGAATCTTGAATGTGGTGATCATGTCTCCTCTAACTCTTCTGTCTCCCAGTGACGTGAGGTTTAATTCCCGTAGTCTCTCCAAGTAGTTCATTCCCCACAGTTCGGGTACTAGTGTGGTGGGAAACCTTTGAACCATTTCCAGTTTAATGTTATGCTTGGGTAGATATGGACTCCATGCTGGAGCCGCATACTCCAGGATTGGTCTGACATATGTGGTATATAATGTTCTGAAAGATTCCTTACACAAGTTTCTAAAGGCCGTTCTTATGTTAGCCAGCCTGGCATATGCCGCTGATGTTATCCTCTTGATATGGGCTTCAGGAGACAGGTCTAGCGTGATATCAACCCCCTGGTCTTTCTCTCTCTCTGACTCTAGAAGTATTTCATCTCCAAAATGTTACCTTGTATCTGTGTGTGCGTGTGTGTGTGTATTCACCTATTTGTGCTTGCGGGGGTTGAGCTCTGCTCTTTAGGCCTGCCTCTCAACTCTCAAAATCAATCAATTGTTATTACTAACTATATTTTTGTGTTTCGAATCGCGGAACAACTTGAGAGTCGCACCCTATCTCATGAACGGCGAAGACGGTTAGGTAGAGAAATAGAAACAATTGAACTCAAGCTACAAGAATCATACAAAACCCAGGAGAGGCAAAGAGAGCAAAAGGCCATCAGTGAAATAGAGAGAAATCCGAAATATTTTTTTCTCCTTTGCAAAATCAAGATAAAAAACCACATCTAGTATCGGGCCCCTGCGAAAGGGAGATGGAACTTTCACCGATGACAACAAAGAAATGAGCGAGTTACTGAGGAAGCAGTACGACTCTGTTTTCAGCGAGCCATTAAACACATAACCCAAATGAAATTTTTATGGATATGATACCAACATCAAATCATATATCAGATGTCGCCCTATCCCCACTAGATTTTGAAGAAGCCATAAACAGTATGCCTATGCACTCTGCACCAGGCCCGGATTCTTAGAACTCCATATTCATCAAGAACTGTAAAAAACCACTATCGCAGGCCCTTCACATTCTGCGGAGACAAAGCCTAGATACTGGTGTTATCCCTGACATACTAAAAACAGCAGAGATAGCACCACTCCATAAAGGAGGAAATAAGGCAGAGGCAAAAAATTACAGACCGATAGCACTAACATCACACATCATAAAAATTTTTGAGAAAGTGCTAAGAAGATCACAAAATACATGGAATCACAGCATCTCCATAACCCCGGACAACATGGTTTCAGAACAGGGCGCTCTTGCCTGTCGCAGTTGCTGGACCACTATGATATAGCATTAGATGCTATGGAAGACAAACAAAACGCTGATGTAATTTACACAGATTTCGCAAAAGCTTTTGATAAATGTGACCATGGTGTTATTGCACATAAAATGCGTTCGAAAGGAATTACCGGGAAAATAGGCAGATGGATCTACAATTTCCTGACTAACAGAACCCAATGTGTAATAGTCAACAAAATAAAATCCAGCCCATCAACCGTGAAGAGCTCAGTCCCCCAGGGTACTGTGCTTGCTCCAGTACTTTTTCTCATCCTCATATCGGACATAGACAAGAACACAACCTGTAGCACTGTATCATCCTTTGCAGATGACACTAGGATTTTCATGAGAGTTGGCAACATAGAGGACACGGCAAACCTCCAATCAGATGTAGATCAGGTCTTTCTATGGGCTACAGAAAATAATATGGTGTTTAACGAGGATAAGTTCCAGCTCATGCGCTATGGAAAAATTGAAAATATAAAAACGGAAACCACGTACAAAACTCAGGCAAATCATAACATAGAACGAAAAGGCAATGTAAAGGATCTGGGTGTACTCATGTCGGAAGATCTTACCTTTAAAGAACACAATAAAGTAGCCGTCACAACTGCAAGAAAAATGACAGGTTGGATAACAAGAACTTTTCACACTAGAGATGCTATACCGATGATGATACTTTTCAAAACGCTTGTGCTCTCTAGAGTGGAGTACTGCTGCACAATGACAGCCCCTTTCAAAGCTGGAGAAATTGCTGACCTGGAGAGCGTGCAGAGATCCTTTACTGCTAGAATCCACTCAGTAAAACATCTAAATTACTGGGACCGACTAAAGAGCCTAAATCTGTACTCCCTTGAGCGCAGGCGGGAGAGATACATGATAATTTACACGTGGAAAATAATTGAGGGGCTGATCCCAAACCTGCACACAGAAATAACATCACATGAGACCAGAAGACATGGCAGGATGTGCAGAATACCCCCGTTGAAAAGCAGAGGTGCAACAGGTACTCTGAGAGAGAACTCTATCGACATCAGAGGCCCGAGACTGTTCAACAGTCTCGGGCCTCTGGGACTGCCTCTGATACCTGGTTGATCAGGTATCCTCCAAAGGATACCTGATCAACCAGGCTGTGACTCATACGTCAGGCTGTGAGCAGCCGCGTATAACAGCCTGGTTGATCAGTCCAGCAACCAGGAGGCCTGGTCGACGACCGGGCCGCGGGGGACGCTGAGCCCCGGAAGCACCTCAAGGTAACCTCAAGGTTCCATCCACACACACACTCCCAGGAAGCAGCCCGTAGCAGCTGTCTAACTCCCAGGTAGCTATATACTGACTGCTAGGTAACAGGTGCATCAGGGTTAAGGAAACTCTGCCCGTCTGTCTCCTCTGGGTGCGGGGATCGAATCCCCGGTTCCTATGTCCACGAGTCTAGCGCGCTGTCCACTCGGCCACCCAGCCCCCTTGTGTATTCACCTAATTGTGTTTTGCGGGAGTTGAGCTTTGCTCTTTTGGCCCGCCTCTCAACTGTTAATCAACTGTTTACTAACTTGCTTCTTTTTCTTTTTTCCCTACACCACACACACACACACACACACACACATACACACACATACACACACACACACACACACACACACACACACACACACACACATACACACACACACACACACACACACACACACACACACACACACACACACACACACACACACCAGGAAGCAGCCCGTGACAGCTGACTAACTCCCAGGTACCTATTTACTGCTAGGTAACAGGGGCATTCAGGGTGAAAGAAACTTTGCTCATTTGTTTCTGCCTTATGAGGGAATTGAACCCGCGCCACAGAATTACGAGTGCTGCACGCTATCCACCAGGCTACCAGGCCCCCCTATGTGTGTGTGTGTGTGTGTGAGAGAGACGAAATACATGCAGTAGATATATTAGAATAAATAAGACGGGAGTCAGTCTATTAAACATCCATCGTTTAGAAAAGCAGGGTCTAGGATTGAAAACAAACAGGTAAATACACACACACAAACATACACATGTTCACACACACACACACACACACACACATATGCACGTGTTCACACACACAAAGTGTACTCACACACACACACACACCCAGACAGGAATATGATAGAAACAATATGGCCACCATTAACATAATAGAGAGAGCAGCTTCTGTTGCTAGCAGGAATGGATCTGGACTACTAATCATAGAAGACTTCAACCATGGGAAGATAGATTGGGAGAACAGAGACCCGCATGGAGGACCAGAAACATGGAGAGCTAAGCTGCTGGACGTGGCAACAAGAAACTTTCTAAGCCAGCACATCAAGGATCCAACAAGAATGAGAGGAGAGGATGAACCAGCAATGCTTGATCTGATATTTACCCTAAATGAGTGGGATATAAGGGAAGTCAAGATGGAAGCACCCTTGGGAATGAGTGATCACAGTGTATTGAACTTTGAGTACCTGGTAGAGCTAGGAATTATCCCCCCCGAAAAAGGACTAGGAAACAAAAGGCTGGCATACCGAAAGGGAAATTATGAGGAGATGAGAAACTTCCTAAGGGAAATACCTTGGGACACAGTCCTCAGAGCTAAGTCTGTACAAGATATGATGGACTATGTCACCCAAAAGTGTCAGGAGGCAGTAAACAGGTTCATCCCGGCCCAAAGGGAAAAATCCGAGAAGCAAAAGAAGAATCCATGGTATAATAGGGCATGTATAGAAGCAAAGAAACTGAACAAAAGGGCGTGGAGGAACTTCTGGAATAACAGAACACCAGAAAGCAGAGAGAGATACCAGAGAACCAGGAATGAGTATGTCAGGGTGAAAAGAGAAGCAGAGAAAAGTTATGAAAATGATATAGCAAACAAAGCCAAGACCGAACCAAAGCTACTCCACAGTCACATCAGAAGGAAAACAACAGTGAAAGAACAGGTAGTGAAACTTAGAACAGGCGAGGACAGGTATACAGAGAATGACAAAGAGGTGTGTGATGAACTCAACAAGAGGTTCCAGGAGGTCTTCACAATAGAACAAGGTGAGGTCACTGTGCTAGGAGAAAGGGACGTAAACTAGGCGGCCTTGGAAGAGTTTGAAATTACGAGAGAGAAGGTCAAGAGACACCTGCTGGATCTGGATGTTAGAAAGGCTGTTGGTCCAGACGGGATCTCGCCATGGGTACCGAAAGAGTGTGCAGAGGCACTTTGCTTGCCACTCTCTATAGTGTATAGTTGGTCACTGGAGACGGGAGACCTACCAGAAATATGGAAGACGGCGAATGTGGTCCCAAAATACAAAAAGGGCAACAGGCAAGAGGCACTGAACTACAGGCCAGTGTCCTTGACTTGTATACCATGCAAGGTGATGGAGAAGATCGTGAGAAAAAACCTGGTAGCACATCTGGAGAGAAGGGGCTTCGTGACAAATCGACAACATGGGTTCAGGGAGGGTAAAGCTTGCCTGACTGGCTTAATAGAATTCTATGACCAGGTGACACAGATTAAGCAAGAAAGAGAGGGCTGGGCGGACTACATTTTCTTGGATTGTCGGAAAGCCTTTGACACTGTACCGCATAAGAGGCTGGTACATAAGCTGGAGAGACAGGCAGGTGTAGCTGGTAAGATGCTCCAGTGGATAAGGGAGTACCTAAGCAATAGGAAGCAGAGAGTTACGGTGAGGGCTGAGACCACCGATTGGCGTGAAGTCACCAGTGGAGTCCCACAGGGCTCTGTACTCGGTCCTATCTTGTTTCTGATATATGTAAATGATCTCCCGGAGGGTATAGACTCTTTCTCTCAATGTTTGCTGACGACGCCAAAATTATGAGAAGGATTAAGACAGAGGAGGCTTCAGGCTTCAGGCTTCAAGAAGACCTGGACAAGCTGCAGGAATGGTCGAACAAATGGCTGTTAGAGTTTAACCCAAGCAAATGTAATGTAATGAAGATAGGGGTAGGAAGCAGGACACAAGATACAAGGTATCATTTGGGAGATGAAATACTTCAAGAGTCAAAGAGAGAGAGAAAGACCTGGGGGTTGATATCACGCCAGACCTGTCCCCTGAAGCTCATATCAAGAGGATAACATCAGCAGCATATGCCAGGTTGGCTAACATAAGAACGGCCTTTAGAAACTTGTGTAAGGAATCTTTCAAAACATTATATACCACATATGTCAGGCCAATCCTGGAGTATGCGGCTCCAGCATGGAGTCCATATCTAGTCAAGCATAAGACTAAACTGGAAAAGGTTCAAAGGTTTGCCACCAGACTAGTACCCGAGCTGAGAGGTATGAGCTACGAGGAGAGACTACGGGAATTGAACCTCACTTCGTTGGAAGACAGAAGAGTTAGGGGGGACATGATCACATTCAAGATTCTCAAGGGAATCAAGAGGGTTGATAAAGACAGGCTATTTAACACAAGGGGCACACGCACTAGGGGACACAGGTGGAAACTGAGTGCCCAAATGAGCCACAGAGATATTAGAAAGAACTTTTTTAGTGTCAGAGTGGTTGACAAATGGAATGCATTAGGAAGTAATGTGGTGGAGGCTGACTCCATACACAGTTTCAAGTGTAGATATGATAGAGCCCAATAGGCTGAGGAACCTGTACACCTGTTGATTGGTGGTTGAGAGGCGGGACCAAAGAGTCAGAGCTCAACCCCCGCAAGCACAACTAGGTGAGTACAACTAGGTGAGTACAATTAGGTGAGTACACACACACACACACACACACACACACACACACACACACACACACACACACACACACACACACACACACACACACACACACACACACACACACACACACACACACACACACATACATAACGTAGACGTTATTGACAGGAATTTCCTAACACAACATGTGAAGGAAGACACAAGGGAAAGAGGAGGAGATGCAACGAGCCTGTTAAACCTAATTTTCACCCAGAATGTAGAAGACATCGAGAATTTGGAGCATGAAATACCACTAGGAGCCAGTGACCATTGTGTCCTAGTCTTTGACTACATGATGGAACTCAAATTTCGATCAAAGGACAAGAGGTCCGGGAAAAAAGAGAGTTGACTACAGGAAATGGGTCTACAGAAGGATTAGGGACTACCTGGGAGAAGTGCAGTGGGAGGAAGAAATTAGAGGAAAAACAGTGCAAGATATGATGGACCTAGTCATATGGAAATGCAAGGAGGCTGAAGAGAGATTTGTTTCAACAGTAAAGGTAAAAAGTAAGAGGGAATATAATAACCCATGGTTTAATAGACAGTGTCAGGAAGCAAAAGTGAGAAGCAGGAGGGAGTGGAGGAAGTACAGAAGACAAAGGACAGAGGACAACAGGATTACATGTAAAAAAGCTTGGAACGATTACATTAACAAAAGAGGAGTATCGGTAAGAAATTATGAGAATGATATTGCAATCAAAGCAAAAAAGCAACCTAAATTACTACATAGCCTAATAAGAAGGAAGATGTCGGTAAATGACCAAGTGACAAGACTACGGAAAACAGAGGGGACATATACAGAAAGTGACAAGGAAATCTGCGAGGCACTGAATACCAGCTTCCATAGAGTGTTCACAACCGAGCCTGAGCAGCTCCCATTGTTAGAAGAGATTACCCTAGACGGAAGACTATCAGGTATAGAGGGTGACAGCAGAGGAGGTAATGAAACAGTTGACAACACTGGCTGCAACTAAAGCGGTTGGACCAGACAAAGTATCACCGTGGATACTAAAAGAGGCAGCACAGGCCCTCAGCGTGCCTCTGGCAATGATCTTTAATGAGTCACTTATGTCGGGAGAATTGCTCAGTAGCTGGAAGAAGGCAAATGTCGTACCGATTTTCAAAAAAGGTGATAGGGAGGAGGTACTTAACTACAGACCCGTATCACTGACAAGCATCCCCTGTAAAATACTTGAAAGAATAATTAGGCTAAGACTTGTTGAGCACCTGGAGAACATTAGGTTTGTAAACAAGCACCAACATGGGTTCTGAACAGGAAAATCATGCCTAATAAACCTTTTGGAATTCTATGATAAAATAACAAGGATAATGCAGGACAGAGAAGGCTGAGCAGACTGCAGATTTCTAGACTGCAAAAAGCCTTTGATACAGTACCGCACATGAGACTGCTATTCAAACTTGAGAGGCAGGCAGGAGAAAGCAGAAAGGCCCTAGCATGGGTAAAGATCTACCTAACAAGAAGAAGCCAGAGAGTAATGGTATGGGGCGAGAAGTCGGACTGGCGAACAGTAACGAGTGGAGTACCTCAAGGATCGGTGCTGGGACGAATTCTATTGCTAATTTACGTAAATGATATATTTACAGGAGTAGAATCCTACATGTCAATATTCGAGGATGACGCAAAATTAATGAGAATAGTTGTGACAGATGAGGATTGTAGGATCCTCCAAGAGGACCTGGATAGGTTATTGAGATGGTCCGAGAAATGGCTACTGGAGTTCAACACGAGTAAATGTAAATTTATGGAAATGGGATCAAGTGACAGGAAACCAAAGGGACAGTACATAATGAAAGGGAACTGCCTACATGTAACGATTCGAGAAAGAGACCTGGGCGTGGACGTAACACCTAATCTAACTCCTGAGGCACATATATATATAGGATAACGACAGAAGCGTACTCTACACTGGCGAAAGTTAGAACTTCATTCAGAAACCTAAGTGAGGATGTTTTTAGGGCACTTTACACTGCCTATGTGAGACCAGGAGACCAGGAAATGCGACAGGAGTCATTGCTGTAAACAACAGTTGGCTAGAAAGGCGGGATCCAAGAGCCAATGCGCGATCCTGCATGCACAAATAGGTGAGTACAAATAGATGAGTACACACACACACACACACACACACCTGGGTCTGGGAAGCTCCTCCTCTGGGAAGCTAGTAAATTGAGTGAGATAATCAGTGTATATGCGCATATGAGTGTATATGAGTGATTGAATAACTAGTAAGCTCACTCAAACCACAAGAAAGTGAAGAAAAACAGTAGAAACTTCACCATTGAAAATAAGTGTTGAGTACATGGTGGCATTGTGGAATTGTGGAGCCGACTAGCGTGGACGTGACCTGACCAGCTGTGACGCGGGACGCAGCGACCTCACATCTTGACCAGCCGCGTGGAGTACTTTCTCGCCTGTTTGTGCTGCAGATTGTGCAAGGTATTGAGGAGCGCCTTTTTGGCTAGATTGTTACTGCAGTGACAAGATCAGGAAGGGGTTCAAGGTCAATCACCAGCAGGGACGAGGAGGAGGACAGATTTATAGACAAATTAATAGGTAAATTTGTAGAGAGAAGGAGCAATTGGATGGAGGATCTAATCCAAGGGATAAAAAACGAGTTATTTCAGCAAATACATGATGTAGTAGAGAGGCAGAAACAGGAGCTTATGCTCGATATTCAGGAAGAGATTAGGAAGTGAAGAGAGGACTGGGAGAGGGAATGTGCTCGGATCTCAAACGAATTAGGAAGGATTAACAGCATGGCTAAGGACAGAGGAGGATGAGGGATGGGTTAGTGAGTGGGGTTGGGAATCCTGAATGCTGGTAGCCCAGCATTGTCATGCTGGGCTACCAGCATGACAATGAATTACTGAGGAGACGGTCTATTATAATACATGGATTATTCGAATCTGGGGCACCAACAGACAAGAGAGAATAGAGACGGAAAAATATGAATTGCATGAGATATTGAGGTGTATTGGAGCAGGAATGGCAGAACACGAGGTGGATATCAGCCGCCGGGTTGGACCTTACAATTGTACCAAGAATAGGACCTGTTCTGGTGCAATTCTCCAATGAGGAGGCTGTGGAGTACATAATGAGGAACAAGCATTTACTCAGAGGAAGTGAAACCCATTATAATGTGTTTATTGAAAAGTTTATGACGAAAGATGAGCAAATAGCCCACAAAAATAGATGGCAAGCTCGACACCGTACCTCCTAGCCTCTCAGGTAGCCTCACCTCCCAGGTCACCTCCCAGGCCACCTCCCAGGCCACCTCCCAGGCTACCTCCCAGGCCACCTCCCAGGCCACCTCCCAGGCCACCTCGCAGGCCACCTCCCAGGCTACCTTCCAGGCCACCTCCCAGGTCACCTGCCAGGTCACATCCTCCCCAACTCAGCCCTCCTATACCTCCCCTCTGCCTTATCACCCCAAACCCCCCCTGCCCCTTCCACATGTGCATTTCCCCCAACAATTCCCCTTCCCCTGTTACATCACACCTGTCAACGACCCCAGTGGGTCAAGCCATGCCCTCCCCAAACCCACCTTCCCATCCCCCCTCCCCTACTACCCCATTATACTCCCCTGCCCCTTCTACCCCATTGCCTTCACTTCCATCTGCTCCATGCCAGCTTCCACTGCACCCCTCCTCTTCTACTCACCCCCAAACCCCACCCAACCCTCACCCCTCCTATGCACCTCCAGCCCACATTTAACCCCCTCACCTGTGACCCCCTAACACCTTCCCCCATCTCCCTCTTCCCCTCTTCTACCCCAAAACCCCCACCTACCTCTGATTCCCCCTAACTAATACACCCGCTCTTTTACCCCTAGCACCCATGCTCCATTCTCTTCTCAGCCCTCGGCCCTCAGTATCCCTCTCCCCCCCAACCTCTCACCTCTATCTGACTCTCAGTCTCACCCTATTTCTCAACCCCCTATGCCATTCAGACTCTCCCTAACTTTCAGACCCATTATGCCCTTCCTACCCCCTTAGATGCCCAGACCCCATTCGCTTACCAGGCACTCCCAGGCACCCCCTAGCATCCCCCCAGACACCCCCACGGCCTTCACTCGCCCCCCAGACATCCCCACAGCCTTCACTCTCCCCCAGACACTCCCCAGTACCCCCAGACCCCGACAAAAGGGGGAACTCTGGCACCAGAGTTTCCAAGAAGAGTCTCAAGGTTTGGTACACCAATGCTGATGGGGTATCCAATAAAGCAGAAGAGATAAAAGAGTAAGTGAGACAGACCCAGATATAGTGGCAATAGTGGAAACTAAAATATATGGCGTGATCTCGGACGCAATCTTTCCAGAGGGGTACCAGGTGATAAGAAAAGAAAGGACACAGAGACAGGGAGGAGGAGTTGCACTCCTAATAAAGCAGAAATGGAAGTTTGATGAGCTGGAAAATCCGGGTACCAATGAAAGCACGAACTCCATACATCTAACTCTGACAGTGGATGGGAAGAAGATTGTAATCTTGTTACTCTACAATCCCCCACCAAACAGTAGAAGGCCCAGGCAGAAGTATGAGGACAGTAACAAGGCGTGTATAGATGAACTGCAGAGGGCAGCAACTATAGCGCATAGAATGAGAGCGAAGCTGCTGGTCATGGGGGACCTAAATCATGGAGAGATAGATTGGGAAACGAAGAATCCCCATGGCGGGGAGGAGACCTGGGGAGCGAAGCTAGTAGACGTTATTGACAGGAATTTCCTAACACAGCATGTGAAGGAAGACACTAGGGAAAGAGGAGGGGATACGCCCAGCCTATTAGACCTCGTTTTCACCCAGAATGTAGAAGACATTGAGCATTTAGAACATGAAATACCACTAGGAGCCAGTGACAATTGTGTCCTTTCTTGACTACATGATGGAGATTAAAATTGTGACCAAAGGACAAGAGGTCCGAGTAAGGAGATTTGATTACAGAAGAGGGGACTACAGAAGGATAAGGGACTACTTGGGAGAAATGTAGTGGCAGGAAGAAATTAGAGGAAAAACAGTGCAAGATATGATGAACCAAGTCATATGGAAATGCAAGGAGGCTGAAGAGAGATTTATTCCAACAGTAAAGGAAAAAAGCAGGAGGGAATATAATAACCCATGGTTTAATAGACAGTGTCAGGAAGCAAAAGTGAGAAGCAGGAGGGAGTGGAGGAAGTACAGAAGACAAAGGACAGAGGACAACAGGATTACATGTAACAGAGCTAGGAACGATTACATTAACATAAGACGAGTGTCGGAAAGAAATTATGAGAATGATATTGCAATCAAAGCGAAAAAGCAACCTAATTTTCTACATAGCCATATAAGAAGGAAGATGTCGGTAAATGACCAAGTGACAAGACTGAAGAAAACAGAAGGGGCATATACAGAAAGCGACAAGGAAATCTGTGAGGTACTGAATGCAAGTTTCCATGGAGTGTTCACAACCGAGCCTGAGCAGCTCCCATTATTAGAAGAGATTACCCTAGATGAAAGACTATCAGATATAGAGGTGATAGCAGAGGAGGTAATGAAACAGTTGACAACACTGGATGCAACTAAAGCATTTGGACCAGACAAAGTATCACCGTGGATACTAAAAGAGGCAGCGCAGGTTCTCAGCGTGCCTCTGGCAATGATCTTTAATGAGTCACTTAGGTCGGGAGTATTGCTCAGTAGCTGGAAGATGGCAAATGTCGAACCGATTTTCAAGAAAGGAGATAGGGATGAGGCACTTAACTACAGACCCGTATCACTGACAAGCATCCCCTGCAAAATACTTGAAAGAATAATTAGGCCAAGACTTGTTGAGCACCTGGAGAGCATTGGATTTGTAAACAAGCACCAACATGGGTTACCTTGAGGTTACCTTGAGGTGCTTCCGGGGCTCAGCGTCCCCGCGGCCCGGTCGTCGACCAGGCCTCCTGGTTGCTGGACTGATCAACCAAGCTTTTAGACGCGGCTGCTCGCAGCCTGACGTATGAGTCACAGCCTGGTTGATCAGGTACCAGTGTGTTCTGGACAGGGAAATCATGCCTAACAAACCTTTTAGAATTCTATGACAAAGTAACAAGGATAAGGCAGGACAGAGAAGGCTGGGCAGACTGCATATTCTTGACTGCCAAAAGGCCTTTGATACAGTACCGCACATGAGACTGCCTTACAAACTTGAGAGGCAGGCAGGAGTAAGCGGAAAGGCCCTAGCATGGGTGAGGAACTACCTAACAGGAAGGAGCCAGAGGGTAATGGTAAGGGGCGAGAAGTCGGACTGGCGAACAGTAACGAGTGGAGTACCTCAAGGATCGGTGCTGGGCCCAATCCTCTTTCTAATCTACGTAAATTATATGTTTACAGGAGTGGAATCATTCATGTCAATGTTTGCGGATGACGCAAAATTAATGAGAATAGTTGTGACAGATGAGGATTGTAGGATCCTCTAAGAGGACTTAAACAGGTTGCAGAGATGGTCAGGGAAATGCCTACTGGAGTTCAACACCAGTAAATGTAAAGTTATGGAAATGGATCAGGTGATAGATGACCAAA
>NC_091158.1:2740053-2827553 GCF_040958095.1 Procambarus clarkii
AATATGGTCTCCTTCAGCGCCTTCAGCAGCCAGCACTTCTCAATACATGCTTTTTCTTCATTTCCGTGTTGAAAGACAGTATTCCCAATTACTGTGTATGCAGCACCAGCCCTGTCAGTGACAGGATTAAATGACCCATCAGTGTAGATTTGATCTAGTTCATCTTCAGCTTCTTTATAAATTTCCTCAAGATACTTGTGCCTCATTTCTTATGGTATAATGGTGGTATTTTTCGTTGTCATTTCATTGATGATAATCCTGCATGAGTCATCCTCCCAGGGAGGTAACCTCTCTACAGGCAGGAGCTCACGGGCTTGCTCAAGCAGGTGAAGCTCTTCCAGGTAGCAGACTGATCTGTGATGCCATTTTCTGCTTCTCTTGTTTCCTCCTATAACACAGAGCTCGTGTTACAGGAGGAACACGAGTTCCGTGTTACTTGAATGGCCACTAAGACCATACCATATTGGCCATACAAGACCAAGCCATAGTGGCCATACAAGACCAAGCCATAGTGTCCATATAAGACCAAGCCATAGTGGCCATACAAGACCAAGCCATAGTGTCCATATAAGACCAAGCCATAATGTCCATATAAGACCAAGCCATAGTGTCCATATAAGACCAAGCCATAGTGACCATACAAGACCAAGCCATAGTGGCCATACAAGACCAAGCCATAGTGTCCATATAAGACCATGCCATAGTGGCCATACAAGACCAAGCCATAATGTCCATATAAGACCAAGCCATAGTGTCCATATAAGACCAAGCCATAATGTCCATATAAGACCAAGCCATAGTGGCCATACAAGACCAAGCCATAGTGGCCATACAAGACCAAGCCATAGTGTCCATATAAGACCAAGCCATAGTGGCCATACAAGACCAAGCCATAGTGGCCATACAAGACCAAGCCATAGTGTCCATATAAGACCAAGCCATAGTGGCCATACAAGACCAAGCCATAGTGTCCATATAAGACCAAGCCATAGTTGCCATACAAGACCAAGCCATAATGTCCATATAAGACCAAGCCATAGTTGCCATACAAGACCAAGCCATAATGTCCATATAAGACCAA
The DNA here is from genome assembly GCF_040958095.1 of Procambarus clarkii. Lineage (NCBI taxonomy): Eukaryota > Metazoa > Arthropoda > Malacostraca > Decapoda > Cambaridae > Procambarus > Procambarus clarkii. The sequence goes on from NC_091158.1 coordinate 2,741,135, forward strand.
GCCATAGTGTCCATACAAGACCATGCCATAGTGGCCATATAAGACCAAGCCATAGTGGCCATACAAGACCAAGCCATAGTGGCCATATAAGACCAAGCCATAGTGGCCATACAAGACCAAGCCATAGTGGCCATACAAGACCATGCCATAGTTGCCATATAAGACCAAGCCATAGGGGCCATACAAGACCATGCCATAGTTGCCATATAAGACCAAGCCATAGTGGCCATACAAGACCATGCCATAGTGGCCATACAAGACCATGCCATAGTGGCCATACAAGACCATGCCATAGTGGCCATACAAGACCATGCCTTAGTGGCCATACAAGACCATGCCATAGTGGCCATACAAGACCATGCCATAGTGGCCATACAAGACCAAGCCATAGTGGCCATACAAGACCATGCCATAGTGGCCATACAAGACCATGCCATAGTGGCCATACAAGACCATGCCATAGTGGCCATACAAGACCATGCCATAGTGACCATACAAGACCATGCCATAGTGGCCATACAAGACCATGCCATAGTGGCCATACAAGACCATGCCATAGTGGCCATACAAGACCATGCCATAGTGGCCATACAAGACCATGCCATAGTGGCCATACAAGACCATGCCATAGTGGCCATACAAGACCATGCCATAGTGGCCATACAAGACCATGCCATAGTGGCAATACAAGACCATGCCATAGTGACCATACAAGACCATGCCATAGTGGCCATACAAGACCATGCCATAGTGGCCATACAAGACCATGCCATAGTGGCCATACAAGACCATGCCATAGTGGCCATACAAGACCATGCCATAGTGGCCATACAAGACCATGCCATAGTGGCCATACAAGACCATGCCATAGTGGCCATACAAGACCATGCCATAGTGGCCATACAAGACCATGCCATAGTTGCCATACAAGACCATGCCATAGTGACCATACAAGACCATGCCATAGTGGCCATACAAGACCATGCCATAGTGGCCATACAAGACCATGCCATAGTGGCCATACAAGACCATGCCATAGTTGCCATACAAGACCATGCCATAGTGACCATACAAGACCGTGCCATAGTGGCCATACAAGACCTGGGCGTCACAGCCAGGAGAGTGTGGCCACCACGGCAGGAGGATGAACCAGGGGCGAGCTGCAGTAACCAGCTGACTGACAGACTGACAGACTGACTGAGACTTGTCAGTCAGACTGACTGCAGTGTTTTCCACCACCACCACCACCACCACCACCACCACCACCACCACCACCACCACCACCACCACCAGGATCTGGCCCTGGTCACCACAGTCTCCCACCACCACCACCACCACCACCACCACTACCACCACCACCAGGATCTAGCCCTGGTCACCACAGTCTCTCACCACCACCACCACCACCACCACCTCCAGGATCTGGCCCTGGTCACCACAGTCTCCCACCACCACCACCACCACCACCACCACCACTACTACCACCACCACCACAGTCTCCCACCACCACCACCACCACCACCACCACCACCACCACCACCACCAGGATCTGGCCCTGGTCACCACAGTCTCCCACCACCACCACCACCACCACCACCACCACCACCACCACCACAGTCTCCCACCACCACCACCACCACCACCACAGTCTCTCACCACCACCACCACCACCACCACCACCACCACCAGGATCTAGCCCTGGTCACCACAGTCTCCCACCACCACCACCACCACCACCACCACCACCACCACCACCACAGTCTCCCACCACCACCACCACCACCACCAGGATCTAGCCCTGGTCACCACAGTCTCTCACCACCACCACCACCACCACCACCACCACCACCACCACCAGGATCTGGCCCTGGTCACCACAGTCTCTCACCACCACCACCACCACCACCACCACCACCAGGATCTGGCCCTGGTCACCACAGTCTCCCACCACCACCACCACCACCACCACCACCACCAGGATCTGGCCCTGGTCACCACAGTCTCTCACCACCACCACCACCACCACCAGGATCTGGCCCTGGTCACCACAGTCTCTCACCACCACCACCACCACCACCAGGATCTGGCCCTGGTCACCACAGTCTCTCACCACCACCAGGATCTGGCCCTGGTCACCACAGTAAACACATTAATGTTAACTAAAACCACTTTGCCCTGGAGATGAATTAGCGTCCTGAATTAACTCGCTCTCCTCAGGGAGATTTCGTCTTCTGGTTCATTAGCTTGGTAGTTAGGTATGAAAGCCCCTGCCGACTGTAAGGTACACCGTTGGGAAGGGGGATGGGAGAGGAGGGGAAGGGAGAGGAGGAAGGGAGAGTGGGCAGGGGTAGAAGGGGCAGGGAATTTTTTTTTTCTACCACAGACGTGGCCACACATTTACAATGCTAACCACATATATACATTTGCTTCTGTCCTCCATGGACAGGGTTAGAGAAGTGTTAAACATATAGTTCACGGATTTATTGAACAATCAACCACAGAAGGTGATTGTAGTGCTTTTAAAATGCTAAGCTAACCTACATACATAAATACATAGATGTACAGATTTACGTATGCCCTACATAATGTTCGATGTGTCTTTTACATACTGTCATTAATGTGCATTTACCAAGGTGAAATGCAATTTTGACCAGCTTCCATATATCGTACACATACATACATACATACATACATACATACATACATACATACATGCATGCATACATACATACATACATACATACATACATACATACATACATACATGCATGCATACATACATACATACATACATACATACATACATACATACAGTTCTACTATGCAATCGGGCCTTGGCTGCTAGGTACAACATTATACATATATATATATATATATATATATATATATATATATATATATATATATATATATATATATATATATATATATATATATATATATAATACATTTAAGTCTCTCCTACTCTGACAGGGTAAAATAGCTGATATAGAAACTAGTGTGTTATTAAGCAATTAACCACTGAAGGTGATTAAGATGCTTTTACAAGCTCAGGTTATATAGTTACATCACGTACACACATTGTATAATTGATACATTACATGGTTAATCTTGGGTACAAGTCCAATATATCATCAATATCATGTTCCAGTACTCATTTAGTAGTTACAGAGTTCAGCATACCTTAGCCCAGGAGGGCGAAAGTCAGTCAGTATGGGACATTCTACGATATAATGTTCAAGAGAGTGCATGTTTTCTCTTTCACAAAGTTGACACATTGTGTACTCGACATTTGGGTTTTGAGAAAGCTGCCAGATACGTCTATACGCCAGGCGTATTCTGGCCACTATAACATCACATTGCCGGGTTCTTGTTCTATTAGTCCCATATGTGAATGTCTCCTCACGATATCTATCATAATATTTAATGCTACAACTTTCAGGTCTTTGTGAATTTGTTAGGTCGGTGAGATTTTCATTAGATATTTAAAGATTCTCTTTGTCACTGCTAATGAAACACCCATATTAATTTCTACCACTGGTTTTCTACAGGCTGTCTTTGCAAGCATATCAACAGTGTCATGCCTTAAGATGACAACATGTGATGGTATCCAAAGGAATTTAATTTGAAATCTGTTTTCTTTAGCAGCTAAAACATTCATTCGAATATCACTGACTATTTTTTTGGTGTTACTACTATGTGCGTTCAATGCCAGGAGTGCACTCTGCGAGTCACAGTATACAAGTCCACTGCCTTTGTCTTTTAAAAATTCAGTGGCGAGGTATATGTCTGCAAGTTCGGTTTGAGTTGTACTTGCCCAGTCATTGACGCGCTTCATTGCTGTATGTACGAGAGAAGATTGTTCAAATATATTACATGCACATCCGGTACATCGTCCACCTCCTCAGTTTTACATGTTTAAACCTCAGCTGTTAAACCACCGAGCTGTACTTTTAATTTTAGATGTATGCTTCAGAAGATGGTATGCATTACAACATTGGTCTAACAGAGGCTGTGCCAATTGCCTTCTAAGAGTCCGGGATTATATTTCTAAACGAGGTCCTGAACGAAGCTTAACAAGGCTCTCTGGACAGCGCTTCGGATTCGTAGTCCTGAGGTTCCGGGTTCGATCCCCGGTGGAGGCGGAAACAAATGGGCAGACTTTCTTTCACAGTGATACCCCTTTTACCTAGCAGTAAAATAGGTACCTGGGAGTTAGACAGCTGCTACGGGCTGCTTCCTGGGGGAGTGTAACAAAAAAGAAGGCCTGGTCGAGGACCGGGCTGCGGGGACGCTAAGTCCCGAAATCATATCAAGATAACCTCAAGAGGGTGTAATGTTTGCCAGCGTCTCGTATGCCGCTGATGTTACCCGGTTGATGTGTGTCTCTGGAGATAGTGTTGGAGTTCTACCCACTCCCGCATATTTTGCTCCCTCCGACTCCTGTTGCTGCCTTCCCCTGATGGTGTTGATACCACATTGGCGCCTTTCTCTCTTTGTCATCTTCGTTACCTTGCACTTGTTGTGAGTGATTCAAGCAACCACTTGTGTCCCCGCTCCTGGGGCTGGTGAAGGTCCTCCTTGAGTGTGTGCTGGACTATGTTATCACAGTTCAAGCCTGGCTGGCACCAGAACCCACCCCAGGTAGGTTCATGGTGGTGGTAGTGATGGTGGTAGTCGTAGTGATTGTGGAGGTGGTGGTTTTGATACATGCTTGATGGGATTCTGGGAGTTCTTCTACTCCCCAAGCCCGGGCCGAGGCCAGGCTTGACTTGTGAGAGTTTGGTCCACCAGGCTGTTGTTTGGAGCGGCCCGCAGGCCCACATACCCACCACAGCCCGGTTGGTCCGGAACTTCTTTTAGAAAACAGTCTAATTTTCTCTTGAAGATGTCCACGGTTGTTCCGGCAATATTTCTTATAGTTGAATGGAGGACGTTGAACAACCGCGGACTTCTGATGTTTATACAGTATTCTCTGATTGTGCCTATGACACCTCTGCTCTTCACTGGTTCTATTCTGAATTTTCTTCCATATCGTTCACTCCAGTATGTTGTTATTTTACTATGTAGATTTGAGACCTGGCCCTCCAGTATTTTCCAGGTGTATATTATTTGGTATCTCTCTCGTCTCCTTTCTAATGAGTACATTTGGAGAGCTTTGAGACGATCCCAATAGTTTAGGTGCCGTATATGATCTCTGCATTCCCTCTATTGAAGCAATCTCTCCTGCTCTGAAGGGAAGAGTTAGTACTGAGCAGTACTCAAGTCGAGACAACACAAGTGACTTTAAGAGTACAACCATTGTGATGGGATCCTTTGATTTGAAGGTTCTCGTAATCCATCCTATCATTTTTCTGGCTAACGCAATATTTGCTTGGTTATGCTCCCTAAACGTTAGGTCGTCGGACATCATTATTCCCAGATCCTTGATATGCTGTTTTCCTACTATGGGCAGATTCGAATTTGTTTTCTACCCTGTATTATGTTTCAGATCCTCATTTTTGCCGTACCTGAGTACCTGGAATTTATCACTGTTAAACATCATGTTATTTTCTGCTGCCCAATCGAAAACTTTGTTAATATCTGCTTGTAGTTTTTCAATGTCTTCAGCAGAGGTAATTTTCATGCTGATTTTTGTGTCATCTGCAAAAGATGACACGGAGCTGTAACTTGTATTTTTTAATATATCTGATATGAGAATAAGTAACAGGAGTGGTGCAAGGACTGTATCTTGAGGTACAGAGCTTTTAACTGCGCTTGGACTCGATTTTATTTGATTGGCTGTTACTCTTTGTGTTCTGTTCGACAGGAAATTGAGTATCGAGCGTCCTACTTTACCAGTTATTCCCATTGACCTCATTTTGTGTACTTTCACTCCATGGTCACATTTGTCGAATGCCTTTGGGAAATCTGTGTATACAACATATGCATTCTGTTTTTCTTCTAATGCCTCAGTGATTTTGTCTTAATGGTCAAGTAGCTGTGAGAGGCATGATCTTCCTGCGTTAAATCCATGTTGGCCTGGATTGTGGAGGTCATTGGTTTCCTTGAATCTAGTGACCTGCCTCCTGATCACTCGCTCAAATACTTTTATTATGTGAGGACGTTAATGCAACTGGTCTATATTTTTTGCCAATGCTTTGCTCCCTCCCTTGTGTAGAGGAGCTATGTCTGCTGCTTTAAGCGCATCTGGTATCTCCCCTGTGTCCAAGCTCTTTCTCCACACTATACTGAGTGCCTGTGCTACTGGCACTTTGCATTTCTTTATAAATAATGAATTCCATGAGACTGGACCCGGGGCTGAGTGCATGGGCATATTGTCAATTTCTCTTTAAAAACCTTGCACGCTCGTGTTGATATCAGTTATATTTACAAGGGTTTGGATGTCACGCATAAAGAAGTTGTTAGGATCTTCCACTTTCAAGCTGTTAAGTGGGGTTCTAAACATGTCCTCATACTGTTTTTTTAGGGTTTCGCAAAGTTCTTTGTCATCCTCAGTGTATGAACCTTCACTAGTACGAATAGGTCCAATACTGGCAGTGGTTTTTGCTTTTGATTTAGCATATGTGAAGAAATATTTTGGGTTTTTCTTTATTTCTTGAATTGCTTCACTAATACGCACAGCGTCTCTGGCATGTCTCATGCAGGTCTTTCTCCAGTGTCCTGCAGCCTTGTCTTCCTTAACACACTGTCTTTGTAAGTTACTCCTCGACACTGTCTCTGTAAGTTACTCCTCGACACTGTCTCTGTAAGTTACTCCTCAACACTGTCTCTGTAAGTTACTCCTCGACACTGTCTCTGTAAGTTACTCCTCGACACTGTCTCTGTAAGTTACTCCTCGACACTGTCTCTGTAAGTTACTCCTCGACACTGTCTCTGTAAGTTACTCCTCGACACTGTCTCTGTAAGTTACTCCTCGACACTGTCTCTGTAAGTTACTCCTCAACACTGTCTCTGTAAGTTACTCCTCGACACTGTCTCTGTAAGTTACTCCTCAACACTGTCTCTGTAAGTTACTCCTCGACACTGTCTCTGTAAGTTACTCCTCGACACTGTCTCTGTAAGTTACTCCTCGACACTGTCTCTGTAAGTTACTCCTCGACACTGTCTCTGTAAGTTACTCCTCGACACTGTCTCTGTAAGTTACTCCTCAACACTGTCTCTGTAAGTTTCTCCTCGACACTGTCTCTGTAAGTTACTCCTCAACACTGTCTCTGTAAGTTACTCCTCGACACTGTCTCTGTAAGTTACTCCTCAACACTGTCTCTGTAAGTTACTCCTCGACACTGTCTCTGTAAGTTACTCCTCGACACTGTCTCTGTAAGTTACTCCTCAACACTGTCTCTGTAAGTTACTCCTCAACACTGTCTCTGTAAGTTACTCCTCGACAGACAGGCTTCAGTCTCTGTTCGATGTCTTCAATCTCCCTGTTTAAATTATTGCTTCTTCGCATGGTGAGTCGTGTTTGCTTCAGCATTTCCGTTAATGTCTTCCTTCTTTTATAATGTCGTCTGCGTTCTCTTTCTACATTGGACCTCTTTCTGGCTTTCCTCAAAGGAACATGTTTCAGACAGACTTCTCATGCTTCAGAAGTCAGTATTGCTTTCAATGGCTACGATACACAGTGGCTACCATACATAGTGTGGTAGTGGCTACGATACAGAGTGTGGTAGTGGCTACGATACAGAGTGTGGTAGTGGCTACGATACAGAGTGTGGTAGTGGCTACGATACAGAGTGTGGTAGTGGCTACGATGCAGTGTGTGGTAGTGGCTACGATAAAGAGTGTGGTAGTGGCTACGATATAGAATGTGGTAGTGGCTACGATACAGAGTGTGGTAGTGGCTACGATACAGTGTGTAGTAGTGGCTACGATACAGAGTGTGGTAGTGGCTACGATACAGTGTGTGGTAGTGGCTACGATATAGAGTGTGGTAGTGGCTACGATACAGTGTGTGGTAGTGGCTACGATGCACAGTGTGGTAGTGGCTACGATACAGAGTGTGGTAGTGGCTACGATACAGTGTGGCAGTAGCTACGATACAGTGTGTGGTAGTGGCTACGATACAGTGTGGTAGTGGCTACGATACATAGTGTGGCAGTGGCTACGATACAGTGTGGTAGTGGCTACGATACATAGTGTGGCAGTGGATACGATACATAGTGTGGCAGTGGCTACAATACATAGTGTGGCAGTGGCTACGATACAGTGTGGTAGTGGCTACGTTACATAGTGTGGCAGTGGCTACGATATATAGTGTGGCAGTGGCTACAATACATAGTGTGGCAGTGGCTACGATACAGTGTGGTAGTGGCTACGTTACATAGTGTGGCAGTGGCTACGATACATAGTGTGGCAGTGGCTACGTTACATAGTGTGGCAGTGGCTACGATACAGTTTGGTAGTGGCTACGATACATAGTGTAGTAGTGGCTACGATACACAGTGTGGCAGTGGCTACGATACAGTTTGGTAGTGGCTACGATACATAGATTGGCAGTGGCTACGATACAGTTTGGTAGTGGCTACGATACAAAGTATGGCAGTGGCTACGATACATAGTGTGGCAGTGGCTACGATACAGTGTGTGGTAGTGGCTACAATGCATAGTGTGGTAGTGGCTACAATACATAGTGTGGTAGTGGCTACGATACATAGTGTGGCAGTGGCTACGATACATAGTGTGGCAGTGGCTACGATACATAGTGTGGCAGTGGCTACGATACATAGTGTGGCAGTGGCTACGATACATAGTGTGGCAGTGGCTACGGTACATAGTGTGGCAGTGGCTACAATACATAGTGTGGCAGTGGATACGATACATAGTGTGGTAGTGGCTACGATACATAGTGTGGCAGTGGCTACGATACATAGTGTGGCAGTGGCTACGATACATAGTGTGGCAGTGGCTACGATACATAGTGTGGCAGTGGCTACAATACATAGTGTGGCAGTGGATACGATACATAGTGTGGTAGTGGCTACGATACAGAGGGTGATAGTGGCTACGATATACAGTGTGGTAGTGGCTACGATACAGTGTGGTAGTGGCTACGATACAGTGTGGTAGTGGCTACGATACAGAGTGTGGTAGTGGCTACAATACAGTGTGTAGTAGTGGCTACGATACAGTGTAGTAGTGGCTACGATACAGTGTGTAGTAGTGGCTACGATACACATTGTGGTAGTGGTTACGATACAGTGTGTGGTAGTGGCTACGATACACAGTGTGGTAGTGGCTATGATACAGTGTGGTAGTGGCTACGATACAGTGTGTGGTAGTGGCTACGATACACAGTGTGGTAGTGGCTACGATACAGTGTGTGGTAGTGGCTACGATACAGTGTGGTAGTGGCTACGATACAGTGTGTGGTAGTGGCTACGATACAGTGTGTGGTAGTGGCTACGATACAGAGTGTGGTAGTGGCTACGATACAGTGTGGTAGTGGCTTCGATACACAGTGTGGTAGTGGCTACGATACAGTGTGTGGTAGTGGCTACGATACACAGTGTGGTAGTGGCTACGATACATAGTATGGTAGTGGCTACGATACATATTGTGGTAGTGGCTACGATACACAGTGTGGCAGTGGCTACAATACATAGTGTGGTAGTGGCTACGATACAATGTGGTAGTGGCTACGATACACAGTGTGGTAGTGGCTACGATACAGTGTGTGGTAGTGGCTACGATACAGTGTGGGGTAGTGGCTACGATATAGAGTGTGGTAGGGGCTACGATACAGAGTGTGGTAGTGGGTATGATACAGTGTGTGGTAGTGGCTACGATGCACAGTGTGGTAGTGGCTACGATACAGAGTGTGGTAGTGGCTACGATACAGTGTGGCAGTAGCTACGATACAGTGTGTGGTAGTGGCTACGATACAGTGTGGTAGTGGCTACGATACATAGTGTGGCAGTGGCTACGATACAGTGTGGTAGTGGCTACGATACATAGTGTGGCAGTGGATACGATACATAGTGTGGCAGCGGCTACAATACATAGTGTGGCAGTGGCTACGATACAGTGTGGTAGTGGCTACGTTACATAGTGTGGCAGTGGCTACGATACATAGTGTGGCAGTGGCTACAATACATAGTGTGGCAGTGGCTACGATACAGTGTGCTAGTGGCTACGTTACATAGTGTGGCAGTGGCTACGATACATAGTGTGGCAGTGGCTACGTTACATAGTGTGGCAGTGGCTACGATACAGTTTGGTAGTGGCTACGATACATAGTGTAGTAGTGGCTACGATACACAGTGTGGCAGTGGCTACGATACAGTTTGGTAGTGGCTACGATACAAAGTATGGCAGTGGCTACGATACATAGTGTGGCAGTGGCTACGATACAGTGTGTGGTAGTGGCTACAATACATAGTGTGGTAGTGGCTACAATACATAGTGTGGTAGTGGCTACGATACATAGTGTGGCAGTGGCTACGATACATAGTGTGGCAGTGGCTACGATACATAGTGTGGCAGTGGCTACGATACATAGTGTGGCAGTGGCTACGATACATAGTGTGGCAGTGGCTACGATACATAGTGTGGCAGTGGCTACAATACATAGTGTGGCAGTGGATACGATACATAGTGTGGTAGTGGCTACGATACATAGTGTGGCAGTGGCTACGATACATAGTGTGGCAGTGGCTACGATACATAGTGTGGCAGTGGCTACAATACATAGTGTGGCAGTGGATACGATACATAGTGTGGTAGTGGCTACGATACAGAGGGTGGTAGTGGCTACGATACACAGTGTGGTAGTGGCTACGATACAGTGTGGTAGTGGCTACGATACAGTGTGGTAGTGGCTACGATACAGAGTGTGGTAGTGGCTACAATACAGTGTGTAGTAGTGGCTACGATACAGTGTAGTAGTGGCTACGATACAGTGTGTAGTAGTGGCTACGATACACATTGTGGTAGTGGTTACGATACAGTGTGTGGTAGTGGCTACGATACACAGTGTGGTAGTGGCTATGATACAGTGTGGTAGTGGCTACGATACAGTGTGTGGTAGTGGCTACGATACACAGTGTGGTAGTGGCTACGATACAGTGTGTGGTAGTGGCTACGATACAGTGTGGTAGTGGCTACGATACAGTGTGTGGTAGTGGCTACGATACAGTGTGTAGTAGTGGCTACGATACAGAGTGTGGTAGTGGCTACGATACAGTGTGGTAGTGGCTTCGATACACAGTGTGGTAGTGGCTACGATACAGTGTGTGGTAGTGGCTACGATACACAGTGTGGTAGTGGCTACGATACATAGTATGGTAGTGGCTACGATACATATTGTGGTAGTGGCTACGATACACAGTGTGGCAGTGACTACAATACATAGTGTGGTAGTGGCTACGATACAATGTGGTAGTGGCTACGATACACAGTGTGGTAGTGGCTACGATACAGTGTGTGGTAGTGGCTACGATACAGTGTGGGGTAGTGGCTACGATATAGAGTGTGGTAGGGGCTACGATACAGAGTGTGGTAGTGGGTACGATACAGTGTGTGGTAGTGGCTACGATACATAGTGTGGTAGTGGCTACGATACAATGTGGTAGTGGCTACGATACACAGTGTGGTAGTGGCTACGATACAGTGTGTAGTAGTGGCTACGATACAGAGTGTGGTAGTGGCTACGATACAGTGTGTGGTAGTGGCTACGATATAGAGTGTGGTAGTGGCTACGATACAGTGTGTGGTAGTGGCTACGATCCACAGTGTGGTAGTGGCTACGATACAGAGTGTGGTAGTGGCTACGATACAGTGTGGCAGTAGCTACGATACAGTGTGTGGTAGTGGCTACGATACAGTGTGGTAGTGGCTACGATACATAGTGTGGCAGTGGCTACGATACAGTGTGGTAGTGGCTACGATACATAGTGTGGCAGTGGATACGATACATAGTGTGGCAGTGGCTACAATACATAGTGTGGCAGTGGCTACGATACAGTGTGGTAGTGGCTACGTTACATAGTGTGGCAGTGGCTATGATACATAGTGTGGCAGTGGCTACAATACATAGTGTGGCAGTGGCTACGATACTGTGTGGTAGTGGCTACGTTACATAGTGTGGCAGTGGCTACGATACATAGTGTGGCAGTGGCTACGTTACATAGTGTGGCAGTGGCTACGATACAGTTTGGTAGTGGCTACGATACATAGTGTAGTAGTGGCTACGATACACAGTGTGGCAGTGGCTACGATACAGTTTGGTAGTGGCTACGATACATAGATTGGCAGTGGCTACGATACAGTTTGGTAGTGGCTACGATACAAAGTATAGCAGTGGCTACGATACATAGTGTGGCAGTGGCTACGATACAGTGTGTGGTAGTGGCTACAATACATAGTGTGGTAGTGGCTACAATACATAGTGTGGTAGTGGTTACGATACATAGTGTGGCAGTGGCTACGATACATAGTGTGGCAGTGGCTACGATACATAGTGTGACAGTGGCTACGATACATAGTGTGGCAGTGGCTACGATACATAGTGTGGCAGTGGCTACGATACAGTGTGGTTGTGGCTACGTTACATAGTGTGGCAGTGGCTACGATACATAGTGTGGCAGTGGCTACAATACATAGTGTGGCAGTGGCTACGATACAGTGTGGTAGTGGCTACGTTACATAGTGTGGCAGTGGCTACGATACATAGTGTGGCAGTGGCTACGTTACATAGTGTGGCAGTGGCTACGATACAGTTTGGTAGTGGCTACGATACATAGTGTAGTAGTGGCTACGATACACAGTGTGGCAGTGGCTACGATACAGTTTGGTAGTGGCTACGATACATAGATTGGCAGTGGCTACGATACAGTTTGGTAGTGGCTACGATACAAAGTTTGACAGTGGCTACGATACATAGTGTGGCAGTGGCTACGATACAGTGTGTGGTAGTGGCTACAATACATAGTGTGGTAGTGGCTACAATACATAGTGTGGTAGTGGTTACGATACATAGTGTGGCAGTGGCTACGATACATAGTGTGGCAGTGGCTACGATACATAGTGTGGCAGTGGCTACGATACATAGTGTGGCAGTGGCTACGATACATAGTGTGGCAGTGGCTACAATACATAGTGTGGCAGTGGATACGATACATAGTGTGGTAGTGGCTACGATACAGAGGGTGGTAGTGGCTACGATACACAGTGTGGTAGTGGCTACGATACAGTGTGGTAGTGGCTACGATACAGTGTGGTAGTGGCTACGATACAGAGTGTGGTAGTGGCTACAATACAGTGTGTAGTAGTGGCTACGATACAGTGTAGTAGTGGCTACGATACAGTGTGTAGTAGTGGCTACGATACACATTGTGGTAGTGGTTACGATACAGTGTGTGGTAGTGGCTACGATACACAGTGTGGTAGTGGCTACGATACAGTGTGGTAGTGGCTACGATACAGTGTGTGGTAGTGGCTACGATACACAGTGTGGTAGTGGCTACGATACAGTGTGTGGTAGTGGCTACGATACAGTGTGGTAGTGGCTACGATACAGTGTGTGGTAGTGGCTATGATACAGTGTGTGGTAGTGGCTACGATACAGAGTGTGGTAGTGGCTACGATACAGTGTGGTAGTGGCTTCGATACACAGTGTGGTAGTGGATACGATACAGTGTGTGGTAGTGGCTATGATACACAGTGTGGTAGTGGCTACGATACATAGTATGGTAGTGGCTACGATACATATTGTGGTAGTGGCTACGATACACAGTGTGGTAGTGGCTACAATACACAGTGTGGTAGTGGCTACGATACACAGTGTGGTAGTGGCTACGATACACAGTGTGGTAGTGGCTACGATACAGTGTGTGGTAGTGGCTACGATACACAGTGTGGTAGTGGCTACGATACATAGTATGGTAGTGGCTACGATACACAGTGTGGTAGTGGCTACGATATATAGTATGGTAGTGGCTACGATACAGTGTGTGGTAGTGGCTACGATATAGTGTGTGGTAGTGGCTACGATACACAGTGTGGTAGTGGCTACGATACAGTGTGTGATAGTAACTACGATACAGTGTGTGGTAGTGGCTACGATACACAGTGTGGTAGTGGCTACGATACAGTGTGTGATAGTAACTACGATACAGTGTGTGGTAGTGGCTACGATACAGTGTGGGGTAGCGGCTACGATACCGAGTGGTAGTGGCTACGATACAGAGGGAATCGTAGTACATACAATAGGACATATGTAGTACTACAATACCGGGGAGAAACGGCAATACGAAGTAGGTGGTGTTAGTGATTGTTGAACCTGTCCTCACACTTGCTGCACTACAATGTTGACGCTATTAACCACCATGTTGCAGGGCCACTGTTAGGAAGGGAGGAGGAGCAGGAGCAGGAGGAGGAGGAGGAGGAGGAAGAGGAAGAGGAGCAGGAGAAGGAGGAGCGAGGAGGGACTCTGGGATAAACTCCTCCCCAACCATCACAAGTCGCTAGACCGGTTTCTTGAGCACTTTGCCTTTTAGAGTATTGGCTTTGGCAGTAAAAGTGTTTATCTCGTAAAAGGAATTTATGCGGAAGAAGTGATCGGCTGTCTGGCTCCCTGGGTTGTCTGGGCTGTCTGGCTCCCTGGGTTGTCTGCCTCCCTGGGCTGTCTGGGCTGTCTGGCTCCCTGGGCTGTCTGGCTCCCTGGGCTGTCTGGGCTGTCTGGCTCCCTGGGCTGTCTGGCTCCCTGGGCTGTCTGGCTCCCTGGGCTGTCTGGCTCCCTGGGCTGTCTGGCTCCCTGGGCTGTCTGGCTCCCTGGGCTGTCTGGGTCCATGGGCTGTCTGGCTCCCTGGGCTGTCTGGCTCCCTGGGCTGTCTGGCTCCCTGGGCTGTCTGGGTCCATGGGCTGTCTGGCTCCCTGAGCTGTCTGGCTCCTTGGGCTGTCTGGCTCCCTGGGCTGTCTGGCTCCCTGGGCTGTCTGGCTGTCTGGGTCCATGGGCTGTCTGGGTCCATGGGCTGTCTGGCTCCCTGGGCTGTCTGGCTCCCTGGGCTGTCTGGGTCCATGGGCTGTCTGGCTCCCTGAGCTGTCTGGCTCCCTGGGCTGTCTGGCTCCCTGGGCGGTCTGGCTCCCTGGGCTGTCTGGCTCCCTGAGCTGTCTGGCTCCCTAGGCTGTCTGGCTCCCTGGGCTGTCTGGCTCCCTGCACTGTCTGGCTCCCTGGGCTGTCTGGCTCCCTCGGCTGTCTGGCTCCCTGGGCTGTCTGGCTCCCTGGGCTGTCTGGCTCCCTGGGATGTCTGGCTCCCTGTGATGTCTGGCTCCCTGGGCTGTCTGGCTCCCTGTGATGTCTGGCTCCCTGGGCTGTCTGCCTCCCTGAGCTGTCTGGCTCCCTGGGCTGTCTGGCTCCCTGGGCTGTCTGGCTCCCTGGGATGTCTGGCTCCCTGTGATGTCTGGCTCCCTGGGCTGTCTGCCTCCCTGAGCTGTCTGGCATCCTGCTGCTATTCAGTTCTAAATATTACAGAAACAATATATTATTTCTAATAAGAAGAAGAAGTAGAAGAAGAAGAAGAACAAAAACGTGAATAATGACTAAAGATGAAGTCAGTAAGAGTAAGGAATCAGCTGGTCTGTGTGAGGGACCTAATTCTATTTTTGTCTTTATTATGCACCCCATACCCATCCCGCGGGCGGTGGTGGACAGGATTACAGAGGCACATAATGGGTTCAGGAACTGAACCCCAGAGTTCGATTAGCTAAGCAAGTGACAATCTTTTGACGCTAGTTACACAGTTGTTAATGTTACATATATCCATAAATATATATATATATACTCATTTACACAAGTACATATACATGTAAATTATCTTTCTATATGACAAGTGATTCAACAAGAAGCTCACAACAGTCACTATACAAGGCACTTTACATCTATGGTGAGTCACACAGTTACTAGTCTTGCTCCACACCCACCCAACTGGGCGGCAGCTTTACAGTCATGTGCAGGCTGCACCTACAGTCATGTGCAGGCTGCACCTACAGTCATGTGCAGGCTGCACCTACAGTCATGTGCAGGCTGCACCTACAGTCATGTGCAGGCTGCACTACGTGAGAGAGAACGGAGCCTCAGACCCCATTCTCGGGGTGACTGACATATATCACTACTCAACACACGTCGGGCAGGCAACTGAGAGCGTTACTTGAGAGAGCACTTGTGACGTAAAGCAGCAGGGGGGGGGGGTTGATGAGCCTCATGGCTTGCCTCACAGCCCGTCCTCATAAACAAGGGCCAAATGCTCGTTAATCTGGCCGCCAAACTCAAATGTTGTTTTTGAATTAAAACTTTGCACACGACTCTCAACGGAAGTTTGAATCTTTCCCGAATACTGCTTCGCCAACCCGTCCTCGACTCAAGTCCATTACATCCAGCGGTCAACCCCACAGGCGCATTCATAAATTTTAACATGCTGTTCATTCAAAACGGGAATTTTCTCAAGTATAAATTAATATTATAATATATTAGCATATTGTGTATAAATAGGCATAGGTTAGGTTAGGTGTTTAGGTTCTGTTGGTGATTATTTGTATTTGTAGTACGTGGGTGAAGCATTTACAGCGTTGTGGCTCGATCAAAAGTCGTCAGTGAAGCACTTGTTCCGGAAGTGTTTGAACGTCAGCAGTTGTGAGTCGTGTGTAAATCGCTTTTCATTCATAAACAGGGGGTTTGGTGGGTGCATGGAATCACTTTTGGATCTTTGTTTGGAGGACGGGCTGCTTCGCTGATGACCTCTGTTCGAACCCTGCCCGTTCTCATAAACAAAGGCCGAAGTCCATTCCATGCCCCCGCCAAACCCCCTATTTATGAATGAAAAACAGTTTACACATGACTGGCCACTGATGACGTCCGAACACTTCCTGAACAAGTGCTTCGCTGACGACTTCTGTTCGAATCTCCACCCACGTACTTCAAAATGCGAATACTCGCATCATACGAATAAGTCTCGGTCTCAGGTCGGCGTTCAATCCCCGACCTGATTGGTCGGGGAAGGAATGGTGCCCAAGTGGTTGGGCACCATTCCTTTCCTTCGTCGCATCACAAATCCTTATCCTGACCCCTTCCTAGTGAGGCTTCCCATTAGGACTATGGCTTGGTAGCGCCAAGCCATAGTCCTAATGGCTTGACGCTTTCTCCAGATACTTCCGTTCCCTTCCTGGCGAGACACCGCTGGAGGCACACTTCCCACCGTCTTGTGTGCACCAGCTCACCTCACCGCTGCTCCGGCACTATCTTCAATTAGATCTTCACCTTTACCTGCGTCCCGAGGAGCTACGCCATGTTGAAAGACAAAAAAACAAACTTGGCCATGGTTGCGCTTTAACTTAAGACTAAAGCCAACACCTGACACACCTGACACACCTGACACGTAGAGAAGTGTCCTAGAAATAGCCATCTACACTTCCGTAGAAATAAACATTCCACTCACCTGGCCAGAATGGGGGTCGCGAACCGTGGACCCCACGCGTGTGAGGCCGAAGCTGTACCACCCGAGCTATGGAGGAGTCATAATAAGGAGAGTTCCCAGAAGCAACATCGTGCTGCCAGGCTGGAATGTTCCACTTCCTCCTCACTACTACTACTGAAGCTCAGACGGATTACTGGACCTTTACTAAGCTTTTTAAGACTACTCATAGCCGAGTCGATAGAGCGTCGGCCTCACAGGCGTGGGGTCCAGGGTTCAAGACCCACACAGCCCAGGTGAATGGAAGAGTCTTAGAGTTTATAAGCGGATGTCATACCTGTGCACCATAGTCATATATCATACTTATTAGCTTAGGAATACTAGAGTTAATCCTCGGGGTTGAGGTGAGGCTCCTGCCTACTGAGCACTGGTGTTCCTGAGCACACTATAGTTCCAGCAGACACCTTCTAGCCTTACCTTGCCTTACCTTGCCTTACCTTACCTTGCCTTACCTTGCCTTACCTTGCCTTACCTCGCTGAGGATCAACGTCTCCGTAGCTCCCTGACTTTGCCCAGACATCCTCGTTGGTGGACTGGTCTACCAAGCTCTTAGACGGGACTGCTGGCAGCCTGACGTATGAATCACAGTCTTGTTGATCAGGAATCCTTTGGAGGTGTTTGTAGAGTTACCTTTTGACCAGCGTGAGAGTCTGGCCAGTTATGCCCTCGTATGTATGGTAGGAGCGTGCTGAACAGCCATAGTGTTCATGGTGATAGTGTTCTCTCCCAGCGTACTTGTTGCATCTCTGCTTTTTAATGGGGGAAGTCTGCACATCCTTCACAAACAATTGTTTTTTTTTCCGAAATGCTGTTCGTATTAGTGGCTTTGGACATAGTATAGTAGCTCTGTCTAGAAATCCAACATTCTGTTTGTAACTCATTTTTGTATGTTTGTACTTTTACATGAATAAATATCATTATTGTTATTATTATTATTATTATTATTATTATTAATATTATTATTATTATTATGAAGAAGAAGAATTATTCAGAGACATTACCATCTCAAATATTACAAACTCAGACCACAAGCTCATTGAAGTTTAAACTAACATTAATACCTGCAGTAGGTCCAAGAGAACAAACATGCAAGAACGGTTATTCAATTTCAACAATAAGAGGGTCGACTGGGAAAAAATATGTATGTACTTTGCAACCATTCAATGGAAAACGGTCTTAAGCGACAAAACTCCCACACAAGGAATAGCTCAACTGACAGCTGAAGCATACAAGGTCTGCTTGAAGCACGTGCCTGTGAGGAGGGGCAGAAAGAGGACCACTCTAGATAAAAAACGCAGGCGACTGTACAGGAGAAGAAAAACAAATCACGGAAATGCTTAAGCAGACACAACTGTCACAAGAAAGGAAAATAAACCTAAACAGGGAGATCGAAGAAATAGAACACACTTTGAAGCGATCACACGAGTCTGAGGAAATGGATTTGGAACAGAAAGCTATTCAAGAGAAAAAGAAAAATCCTAAATATTTTCTCACATATGCAAACTCAGAATCACAAACCTCCACCAGTATTGGACCTTTAATTACAACTGAAGGTACGTACACAGAGAACAACAAGGAAATTTGTGAAATTTTAATGATGTTCAGAAAATGTTCAGCACACCAAAAAAAAACATGAAAGTTGAAGATCCAGACAGCTTCTTTATGAATTACATCAAGCTGCAGATAATATAACGGATATTAACACTAACTCGGAAGACTTTGAAAGAGAAATTGACAACATACCCATGCACTCAGCTCCTGGGCCGGACTCATGGCCCAGGGGTGGAGTGGTACTCCATATTATGACTATATATGGGGAAAGAGCCTGGATACAGGGGAGATACCAGCAGCACTTAATTCAGCAGATATAGCTCCTCTACACAAGGAAGGTAGTAAAGCTTGGGCAAAAAATTCTAGACGAGATGCACTAACATCACGCATAAGAAACGTTTTTGAGTGATTAGGAATCAAATGTCCAATTTTATGGAAAATAATGAACTACACAACCCAGGACGACATGGATTTAGAGCGGGAAGATCCTGTCTGTCACAGTTACTCAACCACTATGACAAAATCACAGAAGCCTTAGAGGAAAAGCAAAATGCAGAGTCAGGTCACTAGTTTCATGGAAACCAATGACCTCCACAATCCAGGCCATCATGGATTTAGAGCAGGAAGATCATGCCTCTCACAGCTACTTGACCATTACGACAAAATCACTGAGTCATTAGAAGAAAGACAGAATGCAGATGTTGTATACACAGACTTTGTAAAGGTATTCGACAAATGTGACCATAGAGTGATAGCCCACAACATGAGATCGGTAGGAATAACGGGTTAAGTGGGGGGGTTCGATTTTCAACTTTCTGTCAAACAGAATGGAGAGAGTGACGGTCAAAAGCTCTGTACCTCAGGGCACAGTCCTTGCACCACGGCTATTTCTCATTCTTATCTCGAATTTAGACTAAACATTAGTCACAGCTTCATGTCATCCTTTGCAGATGATATAAAAATCTGCGTGAATATTGCCTCTGTAAAAGACACTGAAAACTAAAGGCAGATAAAAATAAAGTCTTCGTTTAGGCAACTGAAAATAACATGATGTTTAACGGTGACAAGTTCCATTTACTTAGGTATGGTGGAAACAAAGAACGTAAACGAAACACAGGGTACAAGATACAATCAGACCTACTCATAGAAGGAAAGCAACATGTAAAAGATCTGGGAATTATGATGTCTGACGACCTGACATTTAGTGAACATAACTGCGCAAATATATCGGCGGCAAGGAAAATAATAGGATGGATTATGAGAACGTTAATATCCAGGGACCCCACAGCAATGCTAATACTATTTAAATCACTGGTGTTGTCCCGTCTTGAGTATTGCTCAGTACTCACTTTCACTTTCAGAGCGGGAGAGATCTCGGAGGGAATACAGAGAACATATACGGCACGCATAGACACGAGAAAACACCTAAATTATTGGGACCGTCTCAAAGCTCTCAAAATGTACTCTTTGGAAAGGAGACGAGAAAGGTATCAAATAATATATACATGGAAGACACTGGAGGACCAGGTCCCAAATTTGCACAGTAAAATAACAACACACTGGAACGAAAGATACGGAAGGAAATGCAGAACAGAATAGATACACCCATTAAGCATCACCGCCCACTCCAGCCCACTTTACTCCACCGCCCACTCCAGCCCACTTTACTCCACCGCCCACTCCAGCCCACTTCACTCCACCGCCCACTCCAGCCCACTTTACTCCACCGCCCACTCCAGCCCACTTCACTCCACCGCCCACTCCAGCCCACTTCACTCCACCGCCCACTCCAGCCCACTTCACTCCACCGCCCACTCCAGCCCACTTCACTCCACCGCCCAAGCGGCTGAGGAAGGCAGCGACTCACTGATAGTTCTGAGGCAGTCTCCGAGTGCCTTGTTGATCACTACTTCTTCTCTGTTGAAATCCTCCCACTAACACCTGCAGCCCCTCCCTCCCTCCCACTAACACCTGCAGTCCCTCCCTCCCTCCCACTGACACCTGCAGCCCCTCCCTTCCTCCCACTAACACCTGCAGTCCCTCCCTCCCTCCCACTGACACCTGCAGCCCCTCCCTCCCTCCCACTGACACCTGCAGCCCCTCCCTCCCTCCCACTGACACCTGCAGCCCCTCCTTCCCTCGCACTGACACCTGCAGCCCCTCCCTCCCTCCCTCCCTCCCTCCCACTGACACCTGCAGCCCCTCCCTCCCTCCCACTGACACCTCCAGCCCCTCCCTCCCTCCCTCCCACTGACACCTGCAGCCCCTCCTTCCCTCCCACTGACACCTGCAGCCCCTCCTTCCCTCCCACTGACGCCTGCAGTCCCTCCCTCCCTCCCACTGACACCTGCAGCCCCTCCCTCCCTCCCACTGACGCCTGCAGCCCCTCCCTCCCTCCCACTGACGCCTGCAGCCCCTCCCACTGACACCTGCAGCCCCTCCCTCCCTCCCACTGACACCTGCATCCCCTCCCTCCCTCCCACTGACACCTGCAGCCCCTCCTTCCCTCCCACTGACACCTGCAGCCCCACCCTCCCTCCCACTGACACCTGCAGCCCCTCCCTCCCTCCCACTGACACCTGCAGCCCCTCCCTCCCTCCCACTGACACCTGCAGCCCCTCCTTCCCTCCCACTGACACCTGCAGCCCCTCCCTCCCTCTCACTGACACCTGCAGCCCCTCCCTCCCTCCCACTGACACCTGCAGCCCCTCCCTCCCACTGACACCTGCAGCCCCTCCCTCCCTCCCACTGACACCTGCAGCCCCTCCCTCCCTCCCACTGACACCTGCAGCCCCTCCCTCCCTCCCACTGACACCTGCAGCCCCTCCTTCCCTCCCACTGACACCTGCAGCCCCTCCTTCCCTCATACTGACACCTGCAGCCCCTCCTTCCCTCATACTGACACCTGCAGCCCCTCCCTCCCTCATACTGACACCTGCAGCCCCTCCCTCCCTCCCACTGACACCTGCAGCCCCTCCTTCCCTCCCACTGACACATACAGCCCCTCCATCCCTCCCTCCCACTGACACCTGCAGTCCCTCCCTCCCTCCTACTGACACCTGCAGCCCCTCCCTCCCTCCCTCCCACTGACACCTGCAGCCACTCCCTCCCTCCCACTGACACCTGCAGCCCCTCCCTCCCTCCCACTGACACCTGCAGCCCCTCCCTCCCTCCCACTGACACCTGCAGCCCCTCCTTCCCTCCCACTGACACCTGCAGTCCACTCCCTCCCTCCCTCCCTCCCACTGACACCTACAGCCCCTCCTTCCCTCCCACTGACACCTGCAGCCCCTCTCTCCCTCCCTCCCTCCCACTGACACCTGCAGCCCCTCCTTCCCTCCTACTCACACCTGCAGCCCCTCCCTCCCTCCCGCTAACACCTGCAGCCCCTTCCTCCCTCCCACTGACACCTGCAGTCCCTCCCTCCCTCCTACTGACACCTGCAGCCCCTCCCTCCCTCCCACTGACACCTGCAGCCACTCCCTCCCTCCCACTGACACCTGCAGCCCCTCCCTCCCTCCCACTGACACCTGCAGCCCCTCCTTCCCTCCCACTGACACATACAGCCCCTCCATCCCTCCCACTGACACCTGCAGCCCACTCCCTCCCTCCCTCCCACTGACACCTGCAGCCCCTCCCTCCCTCCCACTGACACCTACAGCCCCTCCTTCCCTCCCACTGACACCTGCAGCCCCTCCATCCCTCCCACTGACACCTGCAGCCCCTCCTTCCCTCCCACTGACACCTGCAGCCCCTCTCACCCTCCCTCCCACTGACACCTGCAGCCCTCCTTCCCTCCCACTCACACCTGCAGCTCCTCCCTCCCTCCCACTAACACCTTCAGCCCCTCCCTCCCTCCCACTAACACCTGCAGCCTCTCCCTCCCTCCCACTAACACCTGCAACACCACCTTCCCGCACCAACAACCTGGTGATTCTACATGTACAATTATAGTTTCCTGGTGGAGGCGCGGCTCTCGTAACCCTGGGGTGTGACCTGCTGCCTCTGGCTACCTGCTGCTCCAGGGGGGTCTGGGCGCCCCTGGGGTGTGACCTGCTGCCTCTGGCTACCTGCTGCTCCAGGGGGGTCTGGGCGCCCCTGGGGTGTGACCTGCTGCCTCTGGCTACCTGCTGCTCCAGGGGGGTCTGGGCGCCCCTGGGGTGTGACCTGCTGCCTCTGGCTACCTCCTGCTCCAGGGGGGTCTGGGCGCCCCTGGGGTGTGACCTGCTGCCTCTGGCTACCTCCTGCTCCAGTGGGGTCTGGGCGCCCCTGGGGTGTGACCTGCTGCCTCTGGCTACCTCCTGCTCCAGGGGGGTCTGGGCGCCCCTGGGGTGTGACCTGCTGCCTCTGGCTACCTCCTGCTCCAGGGGGGTCTGGGCGCCCCTGGGGTGTGACCTGCTGCCTCTGGCTCCCTCCTGCTCCAGGGGGGTCTGGGCGCCCCTGGGGTGTGACCTGCTGCCTCTGGCTACCTCCTGCTCCAGGGGGGTCTGGGCGCCCCTGGGGTGTGACCTGCTGCCTCTGGCTACCTCCTGCTCCAGGGGGGCCGGGCGCCCCTGGGGTGTGACCTGCTGCCTCTGGCTCCCTCCTGCTCCAGGGGGGTCTGGGCGCCCCTGGGGTGTGACCTGCTGCCTCTGGCTCCCTCCTGCTCCAGGGGGGTCTGGGCGCCCCTGGGGTGTGACCTGCTGCCTCTGGCTCCCTCCTGCTCCAGGGGGGTCTGGGCGCCCCTGGGGTGTGACCTGCTGCCTCTGGCTCCCTCCTGCTCCAGGGGGGTCTGGGCGCCGCCTCGGGGTCCATGTTGGCGTCACGGTCATCAAGAACACGATTTGGATTGTTTCAAAGTGATCAGAGGTTCGCTGGGTGGATGGTGAGGTGTATGGTAGGATGGTGAGGTGTATGGCAGGATGGTGAGGTGTATGGTAGGATGGTGAGGTGTATGGCACGCTGGTGAGGTGTATGACAGGATGGTGAGGTGTATGGCAGGATGGTGAGGTGTATGGCAGGATGGTGAGGTGTATGGTAGGATGGTGAGGTGTATGGTAGGATGGTGAGGTGTATGGTAGGATGGTGAGGTGTATGGCAGGATGGTGAGGTGTATGGCAGGATGGTGAGGTGTATGGTAGGATGGTGAGGTGTATGGCACGCTGGTGAGGTGTATGACAGGATGGTGAGGTGTATGGCAGGATGGTGAGGTGTATGGCAGGATGGTGAGGTGTATGGTAGGATGGTGAGGTGTATGGCACGCTGGTGAGGTGTATGACAGGATGGTGAGGTGTATGGCAGGATGGTGAGGTGTATGGCAGGATGGTGAGGTGTATGGTAGGATGGTGAGGTGTATGGTAGGATGGTGAGGTGTATGGTAGGATGGTGAGGTGTATGGCAGGATGGTGAGGTGTATGGCAGGATGGTGAGGTGTATGGTAGGATGGTGAGGTGTATGGCACACTGGTGAGGTGTATGACAGGATGGTGAGGTGTATGGCAGGATGGTGAGGTGTATGGCAGGATGGTGAGGTGTATGGCAGGATGGTGAGGTGTATGGCAGGATGGTGAGGTGTATGGTAGGATGGTGAGGTGTATGGCAGGATGGTGAGGTGTATGGCAGGATGGTGAGGTGTATGGTAGGATGGTGAGGTGTATGGCAGGATGGTGAGGTGTATGGCAGGATGGTGAGGTGTATGGCACGCTGGTGAGGTGTATGACAGGATGGTGAGGTGTATGGCAGGATGGTGAGGTGTATGGCAGGATGGTGAGGTGTATGGCAGGATGGTGAGGTGTATGGCAGGATGGTGAGGTGTATGGTAGGATGGTGAGGTGTATGGCACGATGGTGAGGTGTATGGCAGGATGGTGAGGTGTATGGCAGGATGGTGAGGTGTATGGCAGGATGGTGAGGTGTATGGTAGGATGGTGATGTGTATGGCACGATGGTGAGGTGTATGGTAGGATGGTGAGGTGTATGGTAGGATGGTGAGGTGTATGGTAGGATGGTGAGGTGTATGGTAGGATGGTGAGGTGAATGGTAGGATGGTGAGATGTATGGCAGGATGGTGAGGTGTATGGCAGGATGGTGAGATGTATGGCAGGATGGTGAGGTGTATGGCAGGATGGTGAGGTGTATGGCAGGATGGTGAGGTGTATGGCAGGATGGTGAGATGTATGGCAGGATGGTGAGATGTATGGCAGGATGGTGAGGTGTATGACAGGATGGTGAGGTGTAGGGCAGGATGGTGAGGTGTATGGCAGGATGGTGAGGTGTATGGCAAGATGGTGAGGTGTATGGCAGGATGGTGAGGTGTATGGCAGGATGGTGAGGTGTATGGCAGGATGGTGAGGTGTATGGCAGGATGGTGAGGTGTATGGCAGGCTGGTGAGGTGTATGGCAGGATGGTGAGGTGAATGGCAGGCTGGTGAGGTGTATGGCAGGATGGTGAGGTGTATGGCAGGATGGTGAGGTGTAGGGCAGGATGGTGAGGTGTATGGCAGGATGGTGAGGTGTATGGCAGGATGGTGAGGTGTAGGGCAGGATGGTGAGGTGTAGGGCAGGATGGTGAGGTGTATGGCAGGATGGTGAGGTGTATGGCAGGCTGGTGAGGTGTATGGCAGGATGGTGAGGTGTATGGCAGGATGGTGAGGTGTAGGGCAGGATGGTGAGGTGTATGGAAGGATGGTGAGGTGTATGGAAGGATGGTGAGGTGTATGGTAGGATGGTGAGGTGTAGGGCAGGCTGGTGAGGTGTATGGCAGGATGGTGAAGTGTATGGCAGGATGGTGAGGTGTATGGCAATATTGTGAGGTGTATGGCAATATTGTGAGGTGTATGGAAGCATGGTGAGGTGTATGGCAGGATGGTGAGGTGTATGGCAATATTGTGAGGTGTATGGAAGCATGGTGAGGTGTATGGCAGGATGGTGAGGTGTATGGCAGGATGGTGAGGTGTATGGCAGGATGGTGAGGTGTAGGGCAGGATGGTGAGGTGTATGGCAGGATGGTGAGGTGTATGGCCGGATGGTGAGGTGTAGGGCATGATGGTGAAGTGTATGGCAATATTGTGAGGTGTATGGAAGGATGGTGAGCTGTAGGGCAGGATGGTGAGGTGTAGGGCAGGATGGTGAGGTGTATGGCAGGATGGTGAAGTGTATGGCAGGATGGTGAGGTGTAGGGCATGATGGTGAAGTGTATGGCAGGATTGTGAGGTGTATGGAAGGATGGTGAGCTGTAGGGCAGGATGGTGAGGTGTAGGGCATGATGGTGAAGTGTATGGCAATATTGTGAGGTGTATGGAAGGATGGTGAGCTGTAGGGCAGGATGGTGAGGTGTAGGGCAGGATGGTGAGGTGTATGGCAGGATGGTGAAGTGTATGGCAGGATGGTGAGGTGTAGGGCATGATGGTGAAGTGTATGGCAGGATGGTGAGGTGTATGGCACGCTGGTGAGGTGTATGGCAGGATGGTGAGGTGTATGGCAGGATGGTGAGGTGTATGGCAGGATGGTGAGGTGTATGGCAGGATGGTGAGGTGTATGGCAGGATGGTGAGGTGTATGGTAGGATGGTGAGGTGTATGGCACGATGGTGAGGTGTATGGCAGGATGGTGAGGTGTATGGCAGGATGGTGAGGTGTATGGCAGGATGGTGAGGTGTATGGTAGGATGGTGAGGTGTATGGCACGATGGTGAGGTGTATGGCAGGATGGTGAGGTGTATGGCAGGATGGTGAGGTGTATGGTAGGATGGTGAGGTGTATGGTAGGATGGTGAGGTGTATGGTAGGATGGTGAGGTGTATGGTAGGCTGGTGAGGTGTATGGCAGGATGGTGAGGTGTATGGTAGGATGGTGAGGTGTATGGTAGGATGGTGAGGTGTATGGTAGGATGGTGAGGTGTATGGTAGGATGGTGAGGTGTATGGTAGGATGGTGAGGTGTATGGTAGGATGGTGAGATGTATGGCAGGATGGTGAGGTGTATGGCAGGATGGTGAGATGTATGGCAGGATGGTGAGGTGTATGGCAGGATGGTGAGGTGTATGGCAGGATGGTGAGGTGTATGGCAGGATGGTGAGATGTATGGCAGGATGGTGAGATGTATGGCAGGATGGTGAGGTGTATGACAGGATGGTGAGGTGTAGGGCAGGATGGTGAGGTGTATGGCAGGATGGTGAGGTGTATGGCAAGATGGTGAGGTGTATGGCAGGATGGTGAGGTGTATGGCAGGATGGTGAGGTGTATGGCAGGATGGTGAGGTGTATGGCAGGATGGTGAGGTGTATGGCAGGCTGGTGAGGTGTATGGCAGGATGGTGAGGTGTATGGCAGGCTGGTGAGGTGTATGGCAGGATGGTGAGGTGTATGGCAGGATGGTGAGGTGTAGGGCAGGATGGTGAGGTGTATGGCAGGATGGTGAGGTGTAGGGCAGGATGGTGAGGTGTAGGGCAGGATGGTGAGGTGTATGGCAGGATGGTGAGGTGTATGGCAGGCTGGTGAGGTGTATGGCAGGATGGTGAGGTGTATGGCAGGATGGTGAGGTGTAGGGCAGGATGGTGAGGTGTATGGAAGGATGGTGAGGTGTATGGAAGGATGGTGAGGTGTATGGTAGGATGGTGAGGTGTAGGGCAGGCTGGTGAGGTGTATGGCAGGATGGTGAAGTGTATGGCAGGATGGTGAGGTGTATGGCACTATTGTGAGGTGTATGGCAATATTGTGAGGTGTATGGAAGCATGGTGAGGTGTATGGCAGGATGGTGAGGTGTATGGCAATATTGTGAGGTGTATGGAAGCATGGTGAGGTGTATGGCAGGATGGTGAGGTGTATGGCAGGATGGTGAGGTGTATGGCAGGATGGTGAGGTGTAGGGCAGGATGGTGAGGTGTATGGCAGGATGGTGAGGTGTATGGCCGGATGGTGAGGTGTAGGGCATGATGGTGAAGTGTATGGCAATATTGTGAGGTGTATGGAAGGATGGTGAGCTGTAGGGCAGGATGGTGAGGTGTAGGGCAGGATGGTGAGGTGTATGGCAGGATGGTGAAGTGTATGGCAGGATGGTGAGGTGTAGGGCATGATGGTGAAGTGTATGGCAGGATTGTGAGGTGTATGGAAGGATGGTGAGCTGTAGGGCAGGATGGTGAGGTGTAGGGCATGATGGTGAAGTGTATGGCAATATTGTGAGGTGTATGGAAGGATGGTGAGCTGTAGGGCAGGATGGTGAGGTGTAGGGCAGGATGGTGAGGTGTAGGGCACGATGGTGAAGTGTATGGCAGGATGGTGAGGTGTATGGAAGGATGGTGAGCTGTAGGGCAGGATGGTGAGGTGTAGGGCATGATGGTGAAGTGTATGGCAGGATGGTGAAGTGTATGGCAGGATGGTGAGGTGTAGGGCATGATGGTGAAATGTATGGCAGGATGGTGAGGTGTATCGCAGGATTGTGAGGTGTATGGCAGGATGGTGAGGTGTATGACAGGATGGTGAAGTGTATGGCAGGATGGTGAGGTGTATGACAGGATGGTGAAGTGTATGGCAGGCTGGTGAGGTGTAGGATAGGAGGGTGAGGTGTATGGCAGGATGGTGAGGTGCATGGCAGGATGGTGAAGTGTATGGCAGGATGGTGAGGTGTATGGCAGGATGGTGAGGTGTATGACAGGATGGTGAGGTGTATCGCAAGATGGTGAGGTGTATGGCAGGATGGTGAGGTGTATGGCAGGATTGTGAGGTGTATGGCAGGATAGTGAAGTGTATGGCAGGATGGTGAGGTGTAGGATAGGAGGGTGAGGTGTATGGCAGGATGGTGAGGTGCATGGCAGGATAGTGAAGTGTATGGCAGGATGGTGAGGTGTATCGCAAGATGGTGAGGTGTATGGCAGGATGGTGAGGTGTATCGCAAGATGGTGAGGTGTATGGCAGGATGGTGAGGTGTATCGCAAGATGGTGAGGTGTATGGCAGGATGGTGAGGTGTATGGCAGGATTGTGAGGTGTATGGCAGGATAGTGAAGTGTATGGCAGGATGGTGAGGTGTAGAATAGGAGGGTGAGGTGTATGGCAGGATGGTGAGGTGCATGGCAGGATGGTGAAGTGTATGAGAGGATGGTGAGGTGTATGACAGGATGGTGAAGTGTATGGCAGGATGGTGAGGTGTATGGCAGGATGGTGAGGTGTATGGCAGGATGATGAAGTGTATGGCAGGATGGTGAGGTGTATGGCAGGATGGTGAGGTGTATGGCAGGATGGTGTAGTGTATGGCAGGATGGTGAGGTGTATGGCAGGATGGTGACGTGTATGGCAGGATGGTGAGGTGTATGGCAGGATGATGAAGTGTATGGCAGGATGGTGAGGTGTATGGCAGGATGGTGAGGTGTATGGCAGGATGATGAAGTGTATGGCAGGATGGTGAGGTGTAGGGCAGGATGGTGAGGTGAATGGCAGGATGGTGAAGTGTATGGCAGGATGGTGAGGTGTATGGCAGGATGGTGAAGTGTATGGCAGGATGGTGAGGTGTATGGCAGGATGGTGAAGTGTATGGCAGGATGGTGAGGTGTATCGCAAGATGGTGAGGTGTATGGCAGGATGGTGAGATGTATGGCAGGATGGTGAGGTGTATGGCAATATTGTGAGGTGTATGGAAGGATGGTGAGCTGTAGGGCAGGATGGTGAGGTGTATGGCAGGATGGTGAGGTGTAGGACATGATGGTGAGGTATAGGGCAGGATGGTAAAGTATATGGCAGGATGGTGAAATATTTGGCAGGATGGTGATGTGTATGTCAGGATGGTGAGGTGTAGGGCAGGATGGTGATGTGTATGTCAGGATGGTGAGGTGTAGGGCAGGATGGTGAAGTGTATGTCAGGATGGTGAGGTGTAGGACAGAATAGTGAGGTTCATGGCAGGATGGTGATGTGTATGGCAGGATGATGAGGTATAGAACAGGATGGTGAAGTGTAGGACAGGATGGTGAGGTGTAGGACAGGATGGTGAGATGTAGGACAGGATGGTGAAGTGTAGGATGGGATGGTGAGGTGTAGGACAGGATGGTGAGGTGTAGGATGGTATGGTGAGGTGTAGGACAGGATGGTGAAGTGTAGGACAGGATGGTGAAGTGTAGGACAGGATGGTGAAGTGTAGGATGGGATGGTGAGGTGTAGGACAGGATGGTGAGGTGTATGATGGTATGGTGAGGTGTAGGACAGGATGGTGAGGTGTAGGACTGGATGATGAAGTGTAGGATGGGATGGTGAGGTGTAGGACAGGATGGTGAGGTGTAGGACAGGATGGTGAGGTGTAGGACAGGATGGTGAAGTGTAGGACAGGATGGTGAAGTGTAGGACAGGATGGTGAGGTGTATGATGGTATGGTGAGGTGTAGGACAGGATGGTGACGTGTAGGATGGGATAGTGAGGTGTAGGATGGGATGGTGAGGTGTAGGACAGGATGGTGAGGTGTAGGACAGGATGGTGAGGTGTAGGACAGGATGGTGAGGTGTAGGACAGGATGGTGAAGTGTAGGACAGGATGGTGAAGTGTAGGATGGGATGGTGAGGTGTAGGACAAGATGGTGAAGTGTAGAACAGGATGGTGAGGTGTAGGACAGGATGGTGAAGTGTAGGACAGGATGGTGAAGTGTAGGAATGGGATGGTGAGGTGTAGGGCAGGATGGTGAAGTGTAGGATGGGATGGTGAAGTGTAGGATGGGATGGTGAGGTGTAGGACAGGATGGTGAAGTGTAGGATGGGATGGTGAGGTGTAGGACAGGATGGTGAGGTGTAGGACAGGATGGTGAGGTGTAGGACAGGATGGTGAGGTGTAGGACAGGATGGTGAAGTGTAGGACAGGATGGTGAAGTGTAGGAATGGGATGGTGAGGTGTAGGGCAGGATGGTGAAGTGTAGGATGGGATGGTGAGGTGTAGGACAGCATGGTGAAGTGTAGGACAAGATGGTGAAGTGTAGGATGGGATGGTGAGGTGTAGGATGGTATGGTGAGGTGTAGGACAGGATGGTGAGGTGTAGGACAGGATGGTGAAGTGTAGGACAGGATGGTGAAGTGTGGGATGGTGAGGTGTAGTACAGGATGGTGAGGTGTAGGATGGTATGGTGAGGTGTTGGACAGGATGGTGAGGTGTAGGATGGGATGGTGAGGTGTAGGACAAGATGGTGAAGTGTAGAACAGGATGGTGAAGTGTAGGAATGGGATGGTGAGGTGTAGGACAGGATGGTGAGGTGAATGGCAGGCTGGTGAGGTGTATGGCAGGATGGTGAGGTGTATGGCAGGATGGTGAGGTGTAGGGCAGGATGGTGAGGTGTATGGCAGGATGGTGAGGTGTATGGCAGGATGGTGAGGTGTAGGGCAGGATGGTGAGGTGTAGGGCAGGATGGTGAGGTGTATGGCAGGATGGTGAGGTGTATGGCAGGCTGGTGAGGTGTATGGCAGGATGGTGAGGTGTATGGCAGGATGGTGAGGTGTAGGGCAGGATGGTGAGGTGTATGGAAGGATGGTGAGGTGTATGGAAGGATGGTGAGGTGTATGGTAGGATGGTGAGGTGTAGGGCAGGCTGGTGAGGTGTATGGCAGGATGGTGAAGTGTATGGCAGGATGGTGAGGTGTATGGCAATATTGTGAGGTGTATGGCAATATTGTGAGGTGTATGGAAGCATGGTGAGGTGTATGGCAGGATGGTGAGGTGTATGGCAATATTGTGAGGTGTATGGAAGCATGGTGAGGTGTATGGCAGGATGGTGAGGTGTATGGCAGGATGGTGAGGTGTATGGCAGGATGGTGAGGTGTAGGGCAGGATGGTGAGGTGTATGGCAGGATGGTGAGGTGTATGGCCGGATGGTGAGGTGTAGGGCATGATGGTGAAGTGTATGGCAATATTGTGAGGTGTATGGAAGGATGGTGAGCTGTAGGGCAGGATGGTGAGGTGTAGGGCAGGATGGTGAGGTGTATGGCAGGATGGTGAAGTGTATGGCAGGATGGTGAGGTGTAGGGCATGATGGTGAAGTGTATGGCAGGATTGTGAGGTGTATGGAAGGATGGTGAGCTGTAGGGCAGGATGGTGAGGTGTAGGGCATGATGGTGAAGTGTATGGCAATATTGTGAGGTGTATGGAAGGATGGTGAGCTGTAGGGCAGGATGGTGAGGTGTAGGGCAGGATGGTGAGGTGTATGGCAGGATGGTGAAGTGTATGGCAGGATGGTGAGGTGTAGGGCATGATGGTGAAGTGTATGGCAGGATGGTGAGGTGTATGGCACGCTGGTGAGGTGTATGACAGGATGGTGAGGTGTATGGCAGGATGGTGAGGTGTATGGCAGGATGGTGAGGTGTATGGCAGGATGGTGAGGTGTATGGCAGGATGGTGAGGTGTATGGCAGGATGGTGAGGTGTATGGCAGGATGGTGAGGTGTATGGTAGGATGGTGAGGTGTATGGCACGATGGTGAGGTGTATGGCAGGATGGTGAGGTGTATGGCAGGATGGTGAGGTGTATGGCAGGATGGTGAGGTGTATGGTAGGATGGTGAGGTGTATGGCACGATGGTGAGGTGTATGGCAGGATGGTGAGGTGTATGGCAGGATGGTGAGGTGTATGGTAGGATGGTGAGGTGTATGGTAGGATGGTGAGGTGTATGGTAGGATGGTGAGGTGTATGGTAGGCTGGTGAGGTGTATGGCAGGATGGTGAGATGTATGGTAGGATGGTGAGGTGTATGGTAGGATGGTGAGGTGTATGGTAGGATGGTGAGGTGTATGGTAGGATGGTGAGGTGTATGGTAGGATGGTGAGGTGTATGGTAGGATGGTGAGATGTATGGCAGGATGGTGAGGTGTATGGCAGGATGGTGAGATGTATGGCAGGATGGTGAGGTGTATGGCAGGATGGTGAGGTGTATGGCAGGATGGTGAGGTGTATGGCAAGATGGTGAGATGTATGGCAGGATGGTGAGATGTATGGCAGGATGGTGAGGTGTATGACAGGATGGTGAGGTGTAGGGCAGGATGGTGAGGTGTATGGCAGGATGGTGAGGTGTATGGCAAGATGGTGAGGTGTATGGCAGGATGGTGAGGTGTATGGCAGGATGGTGAGGTGTATGGCAGGATGGTGAGGTGTATGGCAGGATGGTGAGGTGTATGGCAGGCTGGTGAGGTGTATGGCAGGATGGTGAGGTGTATGGCAGGCTGGTGAGGTGTATGGCAGGATGGTGAGGTGTATGGCAGGATGGTGAGGTGTAGGGCAGGATGGTGAGGTGTATGGCAGGATGGTGAGGTGTAGGGCAGGATGGTGAGGTGTAGGGCAGGATGGTGAGGTGTATGGCAGGATGGTGAGGTGTATGGCAGGCTGGTGAGGTGTATGGCAGGATGGTGAGGTGTATGGCAGGATGGTGAGGTGTAGGGCAGGATGGTGAGGTGTATGGAAGGATGGTGAGGTGTATGGAAGGATGGTGAGGTGTATGGTAGGATGGTGAGGTGTAGGGCAGGCTGGTGAGGTGTATGGCACGATGGTGAAGTGTATGGCAGGATGGTGAGGTGTATGGCACTATTGTGAGGTGTATGGCAATATTGTGAGGTGTATGGAAGCATGGTGAGGTGTATGGCAGGATGGTGAGG
This sequence comes from Procambarus clarkii, assembly GCF_040958095.1. Taxonomy (NCBI): domain Eukaryota; kingdom Metazoa; phylum Arthropoda; class Malacostraca; order Decapoda; family Cambaridae; genus Procambarus; species Procambarus clarkii. The sequence continues at coordinate 2,774,722 of NC_091158.1, forward strand.
TGTATGGCAATATTGTGAGGTGTATGGAAGCATGGTGAGGTGTATGGCAGGATGGTGAGGTGTATGGCAGGATGGTGAGGTGTATGGCAGGATGGTGAGGTGTAGGGCAGGATGGTGAGGTGTATGGCAGGATGGTGAGGTGTATGGCCGGATGGTGAGGTGTAGGGCATGATGGTGAAGTGTATGGCAATATTGTGAGGTGTATGGAAGGATGGTGAGCTGTAGGGCAGGATGGTGAGGTGTAGGGCAGGATGGTGAGGTGTATGGCAGGATGGTGAAGTGTATGGCAGGATGGTGAGGTGTAGGGCATGATGGTGAAGTGTATGGCAGGATTGTGAGGTGTATGGAAGGATGGTGAGCTGTAGGGCAGGATGGTGAGGTGTAGGGCATGATGGTGAAGTGTATGGCAATATTGTGAGGTGTATGGAAGGATGGTGAGCTGTAGGGCAGGATGGTGAGGTGTAGGGCAGGATGGTGAGGTGTAGGGCACGATGGTGAAGTGTATGGCAGGATGGTGAGGTGTATGGAAGGATGGTGAGCTGTAGGGCAGGATGGTGAGGTGTAGGGCATGATGGTGAAGTGTATGGCAGGATGGTGAAGTGTATGGCAGGATGGTGAGGTGTAGGGCATGATGGTGAAATGTATGGCAGGATGGTGAGGTGTATCGCAGGATTGTGAGGTGTATGGCAGGATGGTGAGGTGTATGACAGGATGGTGAAGTGTATGGCAGGATGGTGAGGTGTATGACAGGATGGTGAAGTGTATGGCAGGCTGGTGAGGTGTAGGATAGGAGGGTGAGGTGTATGGCAGGATGGTGAGGTGCATGGCAGGATGGTGAAGTGTATGGCAGGATGGTGAGGTGTATGGCAGGATGGTGAGGTGTATGACAGGATGGTGAGGTGTATCGCAAGATGGTGAGGTGTATGGCAGGATGGTGAGGTGTATGGCAGGATTGTGAGGTGTATGGCAGGATAGTGAAGTGTATGGCAGGATGGTGAGGTGTAGGATAGGAGGGTGAGGTGTATGGCAGGATGGTGAGGTGCATGGCAGGATAGTGAAGTGTATGGCAGGATGGTGAGGTGTATCGCAAGATGGTGAGGTGTATGGCAGGATGGTGAGGTGTATCGCAAGATGGTGAGGTGTATGGCAGGATGGTGAGGTGTATCGCAAGATGGTGAGGTGTATGGCAGGATGGTGAGGTGTATGGCAGGATTGTGAGGTGTATGGCAGGATAGTGAAGTGTATGGCAGGATGGTGAGGTGTAGAATAGGAGGGTGAGGTGTATGGCAGGATGGTGAGGTGCATGGCAGGATGGTGAAGTGTATGAGAGGATGGTGAGGTGTATGACAGGATGGTGAAGTGTATGGCAGGATGGTGAGGTGTATGGCAGGATGGTGAGGTGTATGGCAGGATGATGAAGTGTATGGCAGGATGGTGAGGTGTATGGCAGGATGGTGAGGTGTATGGCAGGATGGTGTAGTGTATGGCAGGATGGTGAGGTGTATGGCAGGATGGTGACGTGTATGGCAGGATGGTGAGGTGTATGGCAGGATGATGAAGTGTATGGCAGGATGGTGAGGTGTATGGCAGGATGGTGAGGTGTATGGCAGGATGATGAAGTGTATGGCAGGATGGTGAGGTGTAGGGCAGGATGGTGAGGTGAATGGCAGGATGGTGAAGTGTATGGCAGGATGGTGAGGTGTATGGCAGGATGGTGAAGTGTATGGCAGGATGGTGAGGTGTATGGCAGGATGGTGAAGTGTATGGCAGGATGGTGAGGTGTATCGCAAGATGGTGAGGTGTATGGCAGGATGGTGAGATGTATGGCAGGATGGTGAGGTGTATGGCAATATTGTGAGGTGTATGGAAGGATGGTGAGCTGTAGGGCAGGATGGTGAGGTGTATGGCAGGATGGTGAGGTGTAGGACATGATGGTGAGGTATAGGGCAGGATGGTAAAGTATATGGCAGGATGGTGAAATATTTGGCAGGATGGTGATGTGTATGTCAGGATGGTGAGGTGTAGGGCAGGATGGTGATGTGTATGTCAGGATGGTGAGGTGTAGGGCAGGATGGTGAAGTGTATGTCAGGATGGTGAGGTGTAGGACAGAATAGTGAGGTTCATGGCAGGATGGTGATGTGTATGGCAGGATGATGAGGTATAGAACAGGATGGTGAAGTGTAGGACAGGATGGTGAGGTGTAGGACAGGATGGTGAGATGTAGGACAGGATGGTGAAGTGTAGGATGGGATGGTGAGGTGTAGGACAGGATGGTGAGGTGTAGGATGGTATGGTGAGGTGTAGGACAGGATGGTGAAGTGTAGGACAGGATGGTGAAGTGTAGGACAGGATGGTGAAGTGTAGGATGGGATGGTGAGGTGTAGGACAGGATGGTGAGGTGTATGATGGTATGGTGAGGTGTAGGACAGGATGGTGAGGTGTAGGACTGGATGATGAAGTGTAGGATGGGATGGTGAGGTGTAGGACAGGATGGTGAGGTGTAGGACAGGATGGTGAGGTGTAGGACAGGATGGTGAAGTGTAGGACAGGATGGTGAAGTGTAGGACAGGATGGTGAGGTGTATGATGGTATGGTGAGGTGTAGGACAGGATGGTGACGTGTAGGATGGGATAGTGAGGTGTAGGATGGGATGGTGAGGTGTAGGACAGGATGGTGAGGTGTAGGACAGGATGGTGAGGTGTAGGACAGGATGGTGAGGTGTAGGACAGGATGGTGAAGTGTAGGACAGGATGGTGAAGTGTAGGATGGGATGGTGAGGTGTAGGACAAGATGGTGAAGTGTAGAACAGGATGGTGAAGTGTAGGACAGGATGGTGAAGTGTAGGAATGGGATGGTGAGGTGTAGGGCAGGATGGTGAAGTGTAGGATGGGATGGTGAAGTGTAGGATGGGATGGTGAGGTGTAGGACAGGATGGTGAAGTGTAGGATGGGATGGTGAGGTGTAGGACAGGATGGTGAGGTGTAGGACAGGATGGTGAGGTGTAGGACAGGATGGTGAGGTGTAGGACAGGATGGTGAGGTGTAGGACAGGATGGTGAAGTGTAGGACAGGATGGTGAAGTGTAGGAATGGGATGGTGAGGTGTAGGGCAGGATGGTGAAGTGTAGGATGGGATGGTGAGGTGTAGGACAGCATGGTGAAGTGTAGGACAAGATGGTGAAGTGTAGGATGGGATGGTGAGGTGTAGGATGGTATGGTGAGGTGTAGGACAGGATGGTGAGGTGTAGGACAGGATGGTGAAGTGTAGGACAGGATGGTGAAGTGTGGGATGGTGAGGTGTAGGACAGGATGGTGAGGTGTAGGATGGTATGGTGAGGTGTAGGACAGGATGGTGAGGTGTAGGATGGGATGGTGAGGTGTAGGACAAGATGGTGAAGTGTAGAACAGGATGGTGAAGTGTAGGAATGGGATGGTGAGGTGTAGGACAGGATGGTGAGGTGTAGGATGGGATGGTGAGGTGTAGGACAGGATGGTGAAGTGTAGGATGGTATGGTGAGGTGTAGGACAGGATGGTGAAGTGTAGGATGGGATGGTGAGGTGTAGGACAGGATTGTGAAGTGTAGGACAGGATGGTGAAGTGTAGGATGGGATGGTGAGGTGTAGGACAGGATGGTGAAGTGTAGGATGGGATGGTGAGGTGTAGAACAGGATGGTGAAGTGTAGGATGGAATGGTGAGGTGTAGGACAGGATGGTGAAGTGTAGAACAGGATGGTGAAGTGTAGGATGGGATGGTGAGGTGTAGGACAAGATGGTGAAGTGTAGAACAGGATGGTGAAGTGTAGGATGGGATGGTGAGGTGTAGGACAGTATGGTGAGGTGTAGAACAGGATGGTGAAGTGTAGGACAGGATGGTGAAGTGTAGAACAGGATGGTGAAGTGTAGGATGGGATGGTGAGGTGTAGAACAGGATGGTGAAGTGTAGGACAAGATGGTGAAGTGTAGGACAAGATGGTGAAGTGTAGGATGGGATGGTGAGGTGTAGGACAGGATGGTGAAGTGTAGGATGGGATGGTGAGGTGTAGGACAGGATGGTGAGGTGTAGGATGGGATGGTGAGGTGTAGAACAGGATGGTGAAGTGTAGGACAGGATGGTGAAGTGTAGAACAGGATGGTGAAGTGTAGGATGGGATGGTGAGGTGTAGGACAGGATGGTGAGGTGTAGGACAGGATGGTGAAGTGTAGGACAGGATGGTGAAGTGTGGGATGGTGAGGTGTAGGACAGGATGGTGAAGTGTAGGATGGGATGGTGAGGTGTAGGACAGGATGGTGAAGTGTAGGATGGGATGGTGAGGTGTAGGATGGGATGGTGAGGTGTAGGACAGGATGGTGAAGTGTAGGATGGGATGGTGAGGCGTAGGATGGGATAGTGAGGTGTAGGACAGGACGGTGAGGTGTAGGATGGTATGGTGAGGTGTAGGACAGGATGGTGAAGTGTAGGATGGGATGGTGAGGTGTAGGACAGGATGGTGAGGTGTAGGATGGTATGGTGAGGTGTAGGACAGGATGGTGAAGTGTAGGATGGGATGGTGAGGTGTAGGACAGGATGGTGAAGTGTAGGATGGGATGGTGAGGTGTAGGACAGGATGGTGAGGTGTAGGATGGTATGGTGAGGTGTAGGACAGGATGGTGAAGTGTAGGATGGTATGGTGAGGTGTAGGACAGGATGGTGAGGTGTAGGATGGTATGGTGAGGTGTAGGACAGGATGGTGAAGTGTAGGATGGGATGGTGAGGTGTAGGACAGGATGGTGAGGTGTAGGATGGTATGGTGAGGTGTAGGACAGGATGGTGAAGTGTAGGATGGGATGGTGAGGTGTAGGACAGGATGGTGAAGTGTAGGATGGGATGGTGAGGTGTAGGACAGGATGGTGAGGTGTAGGACAGGATGGTGAGGTGTAGGACAGGATGGTGAGGTGTAGGACAGGATGGTGACGTGTAGGACAGGATGGTGAGGTGTAGGACAGGATGGTGAAGTGTAGGACAGGATGGTGAGGTGTAGGACAGGATGGTGAGGTGTAGGACAGGATGGTGAGGTGTAGGACAGGATGGTGAGGTGTAGGACAGGATGGTGAGGTGTAGGACAGGATGGTGAGGTGTAGGACAGGATGGTGAGGTGTAGGACAGGATGGTGAGGTGTAGGACAGGATGGTGAGGTGTAGGACAGGATGGTGAGGTGTAGGACAGGATGGTGAGGTGTAGGACAGGATGGTGAGGTGTAGGACAGGATGGTGAGGTGTAGGACAGGATGGTGAGGTGTAGGACAGGATGGTGAGGTGTAGGACAGGATGGTGAGGTGTAGGACAGGATGGTGAGGTGTAGGACAGGATGGTGAGGTGTAGGACAGGATGGTGAGGTGTAGGACAGGATGGTGAGGTGTAGGACAGGATGGTGAGGTGTAGGACAGGATGGTGAGGTGTAGGACAGGATGGTGAGGTGTAGGACAGGATGGTGAGGTGTAGGACAGGATGGTGAGGTGTAGGACAGGATGGTGAGGTGTAGGACAGGATGGTGAGGTGTAGGACAGGATGGTGAGCTCAACAGAAACAAAGCAAGAAATAAAACCAATGATAATAAACGCTAAAAAAAGCAACTGGAAGAACCTAAAATAAATAATGGGTGAAAGTGAAGATAGGAGAGAGGAGTAGAGGGGAGGGAGAGAGGAGTAGAGGGGAGGGAGAGAGGAGTAGAGGGGAGGGAGAGAGGAGTAGAGGGGAGGAATGATAGAGGAGATAGGTGGAGTGATAGTGGGAGAGGAGGGTCAAGTGGGAGGGTTGAAGGGAAAGGTAAGCCAAGGCTGGGAAGGTTGATGGTAGAGGATGAGGGTAAGAGCATCACCTGAAGGAGCAGTGAGGTGTGCTGGGTGTAGTGTGGGGGGGGGGCGGTGTATATATATATGTGGGTGTGTCGGAGAGTAGATGGTGTAGTGTGGGCGTGGGCGGGGGGGGGGGGGGGGGAATAATACTTTGTATAACCAATTAACCAGAATCTTCTCCCCCCCCTCTGCTTCTTCCTTGGCTAAAGTTATTGCTCCCCACCTTGGTTACACCCCAGCCTTGCTCCCCACCTTGGTTACACCCCAGCCTTGCTCCCCACCTTGGATACACCCCAGCCTGGCTCCCCACCTTGGTTACACCCCCAGCCTTGCTCCCCACCTTGGTTACACCCCCAGCCTTGCTCCTCACCTTGGTTACACCCCAGCCTTGCTCCCCACCTTGGTTACACCCCAGCCTTGCTCCCCACCTTGGATACACCCCAGCCTGGCTCCCCACCTTGGTTACACCCCCAGCCTTGCTCCCCACCTTGGTTACACCCCCAGCCTTGCTCCCCACCTTGGTTACACCCCAGCCTTGCTCCCCACCTTGGTTACACCCCAGCCTTGCTCCCCACCTTGGTTACACCCCAGCCTTGCTCCAAACATTGGTTACACCCCAGCCTTGCTCCCCACCTTGGTTACACCTCAGCCTTGCTCCCCACCTTGGTTACACCCCCAGCCTTGCTCCCTAAATTGGTTACACCCCAGCCTTGCTCCCCACCTTGGTTACACCCACAGCCTTGCTCCCCACCTTAGTTACACCCCCCAACCTTGCTCCCCACCTTAGTTACACCCCAGCCTTGCTCACCACCTTGGTTACACCCCCAGCCTTGCTCCCCACCTTGATTACACCCCCAGCCTTGCTCCCCACCTTAGTTACACCCCCAGCCTTGCTCCCCACCTTGGTTACACCCCAGCCTGGCTCCCCACCTTGGTTACACCCCAGCCTTGCTCCCCACCTTAGTTACACCCCCAGCCTTGCTCCCCACCTTAGTTACACCCCCAGCCTTGCTCCCCACCTTGGTTACACCCCCCAGCCTTGCTCCCCACCTTGGTTACACCCCCAGCCTTGCTCCCCACCTTGGTTACACCCAAGCCTTGCTCCCCACCTTGGTTACACCCCCAGCCTTGCTCCCCACCTTAGTTACACCCCAGCCTTGCTCCCCACCTTGGTTACACCCCCAGCCCTGCTCCCCACCTTAGTTACACCCCAGCCTTGCTCCCCACCTTGGTTACACCCCAGCCTTGCTACCCACCTTGGTTACACCCCAGCCTTGCTCCCCACCTTGGTTACACCCCCCAGCCTTGCTCCCCACCTTGGTTACACCCCAGCCTGGCTCCCCACCTTGGTTACACCCCCAGCCTTGCTCCCCACCTTGGTTACACCCCAGCCTTGCTCCCACCTTGATTACACCCCAGCCTTGCTCCCCACCTTGGTTACACCCCCAGCCTTGCTCCCCATCTTGGTTACACCCCAGCCTTGCTCCCCACCTTGGTTACACCCCAGCCTTGCTCCCCACCTTGGTTACACCCCCAGCCATGCTCCCAACATTGGTTACACCCCAGCCTTGCTCCCCACCTTGGTTACACCCCCCGCCTTGCTCCCCATCTTGGTTACACCCCAGCCATGCTCCCCACCTTGGTTACACCCCCCAGCCTTGCTCCCCACCTTGGTTACACCCCCAGCCTTGCTCCCAACATTGGTTACACCCCAGCCTTGCTCCCCACCTTGGTTACACCCCCCCGCCTTGCTCCCCATCTTGGTTACACCCCAGCCTTGCTCCCCACCTTGGTTACACCCCCCAGCCTTGCTCCCCACCTTGGTTACACCCCCAGCCTTGCTCCCCACCTTGGTTACACCCCAGCCTGGCTCCCCACCTTGGTTACACCCCAGCCTTGCTCCCCACCTTGGTTACACCCCCAGCCTTGCTCCCCACCTTGGTTACACCCCAGCCTTGCTCCCCACCTTGGTTACACCCCCAGCCTTGCTCCCCACCTTGGTTACTCCCCAGCCTTGCTCCCCACCTTGGTTACACCCCCCAGCCTTGCTCCCCACCTTGGTTACACTCCAGCCTTGCTCCCCACCTTGGTTACACCCCCCAGCCGTGCTCCCCACCTTGGTTACACCCCAGCCTTGCTCCCCACCTTGGTTACACCCCCAGCCTTGCTCCCCACCTTGGTTACACCCCCCAGCCTTGCTCCCCACCTTAGTTACACCCCCAGCCTTGCTCCCCACCTTGGTTACACCCCAGCCTTGCTCCCCACCTTGGTTACACCCCAGCCTGGCTCCCCACCTTGGTTACAACCCCCAGCCTTGCTCCCCACCTTGGTTACACCCCGGCCTTGCTCCCCACCTTGGTTACACCCCAGCCTTGCTCCCCACCTTGGTTACACCCCCAGCCTTGCTCCCCACCTTGGTTACACCCCCCAGCCTTGCTCCCCACCTTGGTTACACCCCCAGCCTTGCTCCCCACCTTGGTTACACCCCAGCCTTGCTCCCCACCTTGGTTACACCCCCGAGCCTTGCTCCCCACCTTGCTTACTCCCCCAGCCTTGCTCCCCACCTTGGTTACACCCCAGCCTGGCTCCCCACCTTGGTTACACCCCAGCCTTGCTCCCCACCTTGGTTACACCCACCCAGCCTTGCTCCCCACCTTGGTTACACCCCAGCCTGGCTCCCCACCTTGGTTACACCCCCAGCCTTGCTCCCCACCTTGGTTTCAACCCCCAGCCTTGCTCCCCACCTTGGTTACACCCCAGCCTTGCTCCCCACCTTGGGTACACCCCCCAGCCTTGCTCCCCACCTTGGATACACCCCAGCCTGGCTCCCCACCTTGGTTTCACCCGCAGCCTTGCTCCCCACCTTGGTTACACCCCAGCCTTGCTCCCCACCTTGGTTACACCCCAGCCTTGCTCCCCACCTTGGTTACAACCCCCAGCCTTGCTCCCCACCTTGGTTACACCCCTCAGCCTTGCTCCCCACCTTGGTTACACCCCAGCCTTGCTCCCCACCTTGGTTACACCCCAGCCTTGCTCCCCACCTTGGTTACACCCCAGCCTGGCTCCCCACCTTGGTTACACCCCCAGCCTTGCTCCCCACCTTGGTTACACCCCTCAGCCTTGCTCCCCACCTTGGTTACACCCCAGCCTTGCTCCCCACCTTGGTTACACCCCTCAGCCTTGCTCCCCACCTTGGTTACACCCCTCAGCCTTGCTCCCCACCTTGGTTACACCCCAGCCTTGCTCCCCACCTTGGTTACACCCCAGCCTTGCTCCCCACCTTGGTTACACCCCAGCCTTGCTCCCCACCTTGGTTACACCCCTCAGCCTTGCTCCCCACCTTGCTTACACCCCAGCCTTGCTCCCCAACTTGGTTACACCCCCCAGCCTTGCTCCCCACCTTGGTTACACCCCAGCCTTGCTCCCCACCTTGGTTACACCCCAGCCTTGCTCCCCACCTTGGTTACAACCCCCAGCCTTGCTCCCCACCTTGGTTACACCCCTCAGCCTTGCTCCCCACCTTGGTTACACCCCAGCCTTGCTCCCCACCTTGGTTACACCCCAGCCTTGCTCCCCACCTTGGTTACACCCCAGCCTGGCTCCCCACCTTGGTTACACCACCAGCCTTGCTCCCCACCTTGGTTACACCCTCAGCCTTGCTCCCCACCTTGGTTACACCCCAGCCTGGCTCCCCACCTTGGTTACACCCCAGCCTTGCTCCCCACCTTGGTTACACCCCAGCCTGGCTCCCCACCTTGGTTACACCCCAGCCTGGCTCCCCCACCTTGGTTACACCCACAGCCTGGCTCCCCACCTTGGTTTACACCCCAGCCTTGCTCCCCACCTTGGTTCACACCCAAGCCCTGGCTCCCCACCTTGGTTACACCCCCAGCCTACCTGGCCTCCCCAACCTTGGTTACACCCCCAGCCTGGCTCCCCACCTTGGTTACACCCCAGCCTTGCTCCCCACCTTGGTTTACACCCCAGCCTTGCTCCCACCTTGGTTACACCCAGCCTGGCTCCCCACCTTGGTACACCCCAGCCTGGCTCCCCACCTTGGTTACACCCCAGCCTGGCTCCCCACCTTGGTTACACCCCAGCCTGGCTCCCCACCTTGGTTACACCCCAGCCTGGCTCCCCGCACCTTGGTTACACCCCAGCCTGCTCCCCACCTTGGTTACACCCCAGCCTGGCTCCCCACCTTGGTTACACCCAGCCTTGCTCCACACCTTGGTTACACCCAGCCTGGCTCCCCACCTTGGTTACACCCCCCAGCCTGGCTCCCCACCTTGGTTACACCCCAGCCTTGCTCTCCCACCTTGTTACACCCCATCCTGGCCTCCCCACCTTGGTTACACCCCCACGCTCTGGCTCCCGCCACCTTGGTTACACCCAGCCTGGCTCCCGCACCTTGGTTACACCCAGCCTGGCTCCCCACCTTGGTTACACCCCAGCCTGGCTCCCCACCTTGGTTACACCCCAGCCTTGCTCCCACCTTGTTACACCCCAGCCTGGCTCCCCACCTTGGTTACACCCCAGCCTTGCTCCCCCACCTTGGTTACACCCCAGCCTTGCTCCCCACCTTGGTTACACCCCCCAGCCTTGCTCCCCACCTTGGTTACACCCCAGCCTGGCTCCCCACCTTGGTTACACCCCCAGCCTTGCTCCCCACCTTGGTTACACCCCAGCCTTGCTCCCCTCCTTGGTTACACCCCAGCCTTGCTCCCCACCTTGGTTACACCCAGCCTTGCTCCCCACCTTGGTTACACCCCAGCCTTGCTCCCCACCTTGGTTACACCCAGCCTGGCTCCCCACCTTGGTTACACCCCAGCCTTGCTCCCCACCTTGGTTACACCCCAGCCTTGCCCCCTTAGTTACACCCCAGCCTTGCTCCCCACCTTGGTTACACCCCAGCCTTGCTCCCCACCTTGGTTACACCCCAGCCTGGCTCCCCACCTTGGTTACACCCCAGCCTTGCTCCCCACCTTGGTTACACCCCAGCCTGCTCCCCACCTTGGTTACACCCCAGCCTTGCTCCCCACCTTGGTTACACCCCAGCCTGGCTCCCCACCTTGGTTACACCCCAGCCTGGCTCCCCACCTTGGTTACACCCCAGCCTGGCTCCCCACCTTGGTTACACCCCAGCCTTGCTCCCCACCTTGGTTACACCCCCAGCCTTGCTCCCCACCTTGGTTACACCCCAGCCTTGCTCCCCACCTTGGTTACACCCCAGCCTTGCTCCCCACCTTGGTTACACCCCAGCCTTGCTCCCACCTTGGTTACACCCCAGCCTGGCTCCCCACCTTGGTTACACCCCCAGCCTTGCTCCATACCTTGGTTACACCCAGCCTTGCTCCCCACCTTGGTTACACCCCAGCCTCGCTCCCCACCTTGGTTACACCCCAGCCTGGCCCCACCTTGGTTACACCCCAGCCTTGCTCCCCACCTTGGTTACACCCCCAGCCTTGCTCCCCACCTTGGTTACACCCCAGCCTGGCTCCCCACCTTGGTTACACCCCAGCCTTGCTCCCCACCTTGGTTACACCCCCAGCCTTGCTCCCCACCTTGGTTACACCCCAGCCTGGCTCCCCACCTTGGTTACACCCCAGCCTGGCTCCCCACCTTGGTTACACCCCAGCCTGGCTCCCCACCTTGGTTACACCCCAGCCTGGCTCCCCACCTTGGTTACACCCCAGCCTTGCTCCCCACCTTGGTTACACCCCAGCCTGGCTCCCCACCTTGGTTACACCCCAGCCTGGCTCCCCACCTTGGTTACACCCCAGCCTGGCTCCCCACCTTGGTTACCCCCAGCCTGGCTCCCCACCTTGGTTACACCCCAGCCTGGCTCCCCACCTTGGTTACACCCCAGCCTGGCTCCCCACCTTGGTTACACCCCAGCCTGGCTCCCCACCTTGGTTACACCCCAGCCTGGCTCCCCACCTTGGTTACACCCCCAGCCTGGCTCCCCACCTTGGTTACACCCCAGCCCTGCTCCCCACCTTGGTTACACCCCAGCCTTGCTCCCCACCTTGGTTACACCCCAGCCTTGCTCCCCACCTTGGTTACACCCCAGCCTTGCTCCCCACCTTGGTTACACCCCAGCCTTGCTCCCCACCTTGGTTACACCCCAGCCTTGCTCCCCACCTTGGTTACCCCAGCCTGGCTCCCCACCTTGGTTACACCCAGCCTTGCTCCCCACCTTGGTTACACCCCAGCCTGGCTCCCCACCTTGGTTACACCCCAGCCTTGCTCCCCACCTTGGTTACACCCCAGCCTGGCTCCCACCTTGGTTACACCCCAGCCTGGCTCCCCACCTTGGTTACACCCCAGCCTTGCTCTCCACCTTGGTTACACCCCAGCCTGGCTCCCCACCTTGGTTACACCCCAGCCTGGCTCCCGGCCCACCTTGGTTACACCCCAGCCTGGCTCCCGGCCCACCTTGGTTACACCCCAGCCTGGCTCCCCACCTTGGTTACACCCAGCCTGGCTCCCCACCTTGGTTACACCCCAGCCTGGCTCCCCACCTTGGTTACACCCCAGCCTGGCTCCCCACCTTGGTTACACCCCAGCCTTGCTCCCCACCTTGGTTACACCCCAGCCTGGCTCCCCACCTTGGTTACACCCCAGCCTGGCTCCCCACCTTGGTTACACCCCAGCCTGGCTCCCCACCTTGGTTACACCCCAGCCTGGCTCCCCACCTTGGTTACACCCCAGCCTTGCTCCCCACCTTGGTTACACCCCAGCCTGGCTCCCCACCTTGGTTACACCCCAGCCTGGCTCCCCACCTTGGTTACACCCCAGCCTGGCTCCCCACCTTGGTTACACCCCAGCCTGGCTCCCCACCTTGGTTCCACCCCAGCCTGGCTCCCCACCTTGGTTACACCCCAGCCTGGCTCCCCACCTTGGTTACACCCCAGCCTTCCTCCCCACCTTGGTTACACCCCAGCCTGGCTCCCCACCTTGGTTACACCCCAGCCTGGCTCCCCACCTTGGTTACACCCCAGCCTGGCTCCCCACCTTGGTTACACCACAGCCTTGCTCCCCACCTTGGTTACACCCCAGCCTGGCTCCCCACCTTGGTTACACCCCAGCCTGGCTCCCCACCTTGGTTACACCCCAGCCTGGCTCCCCACCTTGGTTACACCCCAGCCTGGCTCCCCACCTTGGTTACACCACAGCCTTGCTCCCCACCTTGGTTACACCCAGCCTGGCTCCCCACCTTGGTTACACCCCAGCCTGGCTCCCCACCTTGGTTACACCCCAGCCTGGCTCCCCACCTTGGTTACACCCCAGCCTGGCTCCCACCTTGGTTACACCCCAGCCTGGCTCCCCACCTTGGTTACACCCCAGCCTGGCTCCCCACCTTGGTTACACCCCAGCCTGGCTCCCCACCTTGGTTACACCCCAGCCTGGCTCCCCACCTTGGTTACACCCCAGCCTGGCTCCCCACCTTGGTTACACCCCAGCCATGCTCCCCACCTTGGTTACACCCCAGCCTGGCTCCCCACCTTGGTTACACCCCAGCCTGGCTCCCCACCTTGGTTACACCCCAGCCTGGCTCCCCACCTTGTTACACCCCAGCCTTGCTCCCCACCTTGGTTACACCCCAGCCTGGCTCCCCACCTTGGTTACACCCCAGTCTGGCTCCCCACCTTGGTAACACCCCAGCCTGGCTCCCCACCTTGGTTACACCCCAGCCTTGCTCCCCACCTTGGTTACACCCCAGCCTGGTTCCCCACCTTGGTTACACCCCAGCCTGGCTCCCCACCTTGGTTACACCCCAGCCTTGCTCCCCACCTTGGTTACACCCAGCCTGGCTCCCCAACTTGGTTACACCCCAGCCTGGCTCCCCACCTTGGTTACACCCCAGCCTGGCTCCCCACCTTGGTTACACCCCAGCCTTGCTCCCCACCTTGGTTACACCCCAGCCTGCTCCCCACCTTGGTTACACCCCAGCCTGGCTCCCCACCTTGGTTACACCCCAGCCTTGCTCCCCACCTTGGTTACACCCCAGCCTTGCTCCCCACCTTGGTTACACCCCAGCCTGGCTCCCCACCTTGGTTACACCCCAGCCTGGCTCCCCACCTTGGTTACACCCCAGCCTGCTCCCCACCTTGGTTACACCCCAGCCTGCTCCCCACCTTGTTACACCCCAGCCTGGCTCCCCACCTTGGTTACACCCCAGCCTGGCTCCCCACCTTGGTTACACCCCAGCCTGCTCCCCACCTTGGTTACACCCCAGCCTGGCTCCCCACCTTGGTTACACCCCAGCCTGGCTCCCCACCTTGGTTACACCCCAGCCTGGCTCCCCACCTTGGTTACACCCCAGCCTGGCTCCCCACCTTGGTTACACCCCAGCCTTGCTCCCCACCTTGGTTACACCCCAGCCTGGCTCCCCACCTTGGTTACACCCCAGCCTGGCTCCCCACCTTGGTTACACCCCAGCCTGGCTCCCCACCTTGGTTACACCCCAGCCTTGCTCCCCACCTTGGTTACACCCCAGCCTGCTCCCCACCTTGGTTACACCCCAGCCTGCTCCCCACCTTGGTTACACCCCAGCCTGCTCCCCACCTTGGTTACACCCCAGCCTGCTCCCCACCTTGGTTACACCCCAGCCTTGCTCCCCACCTTGGTTACACCCCAGCCTGGCTCCCCACCTTGGTTACACCCCAGCCTGCTCCCCACCTTGGTTACACCCCAGCCTGGCTCCCCACCTTGGTTACACCCCAGCCTGGCTCCCACCTTGGTTACACCCCAGCCTGCTCCTCCCCACCTTGGTTTACACCCCAGCCTGGCTCCCCACCTTGGTTACACCCCAGCCTGCCTCCCCACCTTGGTTACACCCCCAGCCTGGCTCCCCACCTTGGTTACACCCCAGCCTGCTCCCCACCTTGGTTACACCCCAGCCTTGCTCCCCACCTGGGTTACACCCCAGCCTGGCTTCCCCCACCTGGTTTACACCCCAGCCTGCTCCGCCACCTTGGTTACACCCCAGCCTGGCTCCCGCACCTTGGTTACACCCCAGCCTGGCTCCCCACCTTGGTTACACCCCAGCCTGGCTCTCCCACCTTGGTTACACCCCAGCCTTGCTCCCCACCTTGGTTACACCCCAGCCTGGCTCCCCACCTTGGTTACACCCCAGCCTGGCTCCCCACCTTGGTTACACCCCAGCCTGCTCCCCACCTTGGTTACACCCCAGCCTTGCTCCCCACCTTGGTTACACCCCAGCCTGGCTCCCCACCTTGGTTACACCCCAGCCTGGCTCCCCACCTTGGTTACACCCCAGCCTTGCTCCCCACCTTGGTTACACCCCAGCCTTGCTCCCCACCTTGGTTACACCCCAGCCTGGCTCCCCACCTTGGTTACACCCCAGCCTGGCTCCCCACCTTGGTTACACCCCAGCCTGGCTCCCCACCTTGGTTACACCCCAGCCTTGCTCCCCACCTTGGTTACACCCCAGCCTGGCTCCCCACCTTGGTTACACCCCAGCCTGGCTCCCCACCTTGGTTACACCCCAGCCTGCTCCCCACCTTGGTTACACCCCAGCCTGCTCCCCACCTTGGTTACAACCCCATAGCTGGCTCCCCACCTTGGTTAACACCCCAGCCTGGCTTCCCACCTTGGTTACACCCAGCCTGTGCTCCCCACCTTGTGTTACACGCCCAGCCTGGCTCCCCACCTTGGTTACACCCCAGCCTGGCTCCCCACCTTGGTTACAACACCCAGCCTGGCTCCCCACCTTGGTTGACACCCAGCCTTGGCTCCCCACCTTGGTTACCACCCAGCCTGGCTCCCCACCTTGGTTACCCCCAGCCTGGCTCCCCACCTTGGTTACACCCCAGCCGTGGCTCGCCCACCGTTGGTTACACCCCAGCCATTGGCTCCCCACCTTGGTTACACCCCAGCCTGGCTCCCCACCTTGGTTACACCCAGCCTGGCTCCCAACCTTGGTTACACCCCAGCCTGGCTCCCCACCTTGGTTACACCCCAGCCTGGCTCCCGCACCTTGGTTACACCCCGCCTGGCTCCCCACCTTGGTTACACCCAGCCTGGCTCCCACCTTGGTTACACCCCAGCCTGGCTCCCCACCTTGGTTACACCCCAGCCTTGCTCCCCACCTTGGTTACACCCCAGCCTGGCTCCCCACCTTGGTTACACCCCAGCCTGGCTCCCCACCTTGGTTACACCCCAGCCTGGCTCCCCACCTTGGTTACACCCCAGCCTTGCTCCCCACCTTGGTTACACCCCAGCCTGGCTCCCCACCTTGGTTACACCCCAGCCTGGCTCCCCACCTTGGTTACACCCCAGCCTGGCTCCCCACCTTGGTTACACCCCAGCCTTTCTCCCCACCTTGGTTACACCCCAGCCTGGCTCCCCACCTTGGTTACACCCCAGCCTGGCTCCCCACCTTGGTTACACCCCAGCCTGGCTCCCCACCTTGGTTACACCCCAGCCTTGCTCCCCACCTTGGTTACACCCCAGCCTGGCTCCCCACCTTGGTTACACCCCAGCCTGGCTCCCCACCTTGGTTACACCCCAGCCTGGCTCCCCACCTTGGTTACACCCCAGCCTTGCTCCCCACCTTGGTTACACCCCAGCCTGGCTCCCCACCTTGGTTACACCCCAGCCTGCCCCCACCTTGGTTACACCCCAGCCTGGCTCCCCACCTTGGTTACACCCCAGCCTGCTCCCCACCTTGGTTACACCCCAGCCTGGCTCCCCACCTTGGTTACACCCCAGCCTGGCTCCCCACCTTGGTTACACCCCAGCCTGGCTCCCCACCTTGGTTACACCCCAGCCTGGCTCCCCACCTTGGTTACACCCCAGCCTTGCTCCCCACCTTGGTTACACCCCAGCCTGGCTCCCCACCTTGGTTACACCCCAGCCTGGCTCCCCACCTTGGTTACACCCCAGCCTGGCTCCCCACCTTGGTTACACCCCAGCCTTGCTCCCCACCTTGGTTACACCCCAGCCTTGCTCCCCACCTTGGTTACACCCCAGCCTGGCCCCACCTTGGTTACACCCCAGCCTTGCTCCCCACCTTGGTTACACCCCAGCCTGCTCCCCACCTTGGTTACACCCCAGCCTGGCTCCCCACCTTGGTTACACCCCAGCCTGGCTCCCCACCTTGGTTACACCCCAGCCTGGCTCCCCACCTTGGTTACACCCCAGCCTGGCTCCCCACCTTGGTTACACCCCAGCCTGGCTCCCCACCTTGGTTACACCCCAGCCTGGCTCCCCACCTTGGTTACACCCCAGCCTTGCTCCCCACCTTGGTTACACCCCAGCCTGGCTCCCCACCTTGGTTACACCCCAGCCTGGCTCCCCACCTTGGTTACACCCCAGCCTGGCTCCCCACCTTGGTTACACCCCAGCCTTGCTCCCCACCTTGGTTACACCCCAGCCTGGCTCCCCACCTTGGTTACACCCCAGCCTGGCTCCCCACCTTGGTTACACCCCAGCCTGGCTCCCCACCTTGGTTACACCCCAGCCTTGCTCCCCACCTTGGTTACACCCCAGCCTGGCTCCCCACCTTGGTTACACCCCAGCCTGGCTCCCCACCTTGGTTACACCCCAGCCTGGCTCCCCACCTTGGTTACACCCCAGCCTTGCTCCCCACCTTGGTTACACCCCAGCCTGGCTCCCCACCTTGGTTACACCCCAGCCTGGCTCCCCACCTTGGTTACACCCCAGCCTGGCTCCCCACCTTGGTTACACCCCAGCCTTGCTCCCCACCTTGGTTACACCCCAGCCTGGCTCCCCACCTTGGTTACACCCCAGCCTGCCTCCACACCTTGGTTACACCCCAGCCTGGCTCCCCACCTTGGTTACACCCCAGCCTGGCTCCCCACCTTGGTTACACCCCAGCCTGGCTCCCCACCTTGGTTACACCCCAGCCTGGCTCCCCACCTTGGTTACACCCCAGCCTGGCTCCCCACCTTGGTTACACCCCAGCCTTGCTCCCCACCTTGGTTACACCCCAGCCTTGCTCCCCACCTTGGTTACACCCCAGCCTGCTCCCCACCTTGGTTACACCCCAGCCTGGCTCCCCACCTTGGTTACACCCCAGCCTGGCTCCCCACCTTGGTTACACCCCAGCCTTGCTCCCCACCTTGGTTACACCCCAGCCTTGCTCCCCACCTTGGTTTACACCCCAGCCTGGCTCCCCACCTTGGTTACACCCCAGCCTTGCTCCCCACCTTGGTTACACCCCAGCCTGGCTCCCCACCTTGGTTACACCCCAGCCTGGCTCCCCACCTTGGTTACACCCCAGCCTGGCTCCCCACCTTGGTTACACCCCAGCCTGGCTCCCCACCTTGGTTACACCCCAGCCTGGCTCCCCACCTTGGTTACACCCCAGCCTGGCTCCCCACCTTGGTTACACCCCAGCCTGGCTCCCCACCTTGGTTACACCCCAGCCTTGCTCCCCACCTTGGTTACACCCCAGCCTGGCTCCCCACCTTGGTTACACCCCAGCCTGGCTCCCCACCTTGGTTACACCCCAGCCTTGCTCCCCACCTTGGTTACACCCCAGCCTGGCTCCCCACCTTGGTTACACCCCAGCCTGGCTCCCCACCTTGGATACACCCCAGCCTTGCTCCCCACCTTGGTTACACCCCAGCCTTGCTCCCCACCTTGGTTACACCCCAGCCTTGCTCCCCACCTTGGTTACACCCCAGCCTTGCTCCCCACCTTGGTTACACCCCAGCCTGGCTCCCCACCTTGGTTACACCCCAGCCTTGCTCCCCACCTTGGTTACACCCCAGCCTTGCTCCCCACCTTGGTTACACCCCAGCCTGGCTCCCCACCTTGGTTACACCCCAGCCTGGCTCCCCACCTTGGTTACACCCTAGCCTGGCTCCCCACCTTGGTTACACCCCAGCCTGGCTCCCCACCTTGGTTACACCCCAGCCTGGCTCCCCACCTTGGTTACACCCCAGCCTGGCTCCCCACCTTGGTTACACCCCAGCCTGGCTCCCCACCTTGGTTACACCCCAGCCTGGCTCCCCACCTTGGTTACACCCCAGCCTGGCTCCCCACCTTGGTTACACCCCAGCCTGGCTCCCCACCTTGGTTACACCCCCCAGCCTGGCTCCCCACCTTGGTTACACCCCAGCCTGGCTCCCCACCTTGGTTACACCCCAGCCTGGCTCCCCACCTTGGTTACACCCCAGCCTGGCTCCCCACCTTGGTTACACCCCAGCCTGGCTCCCCACCTTGGTTACACCCCCCAGCCTGGCTCCCCGCCTTGGTTACACCCCAGCCTGGCTCCCCACCTTGGTTACACCCCAGCCTGGCTCCCCACCTTGGTTACACCCCAGCCTGGCTCCCCACCTTGGTTACACCCCAGCCTGGCTCCCCACCTTGGTTACACCCCAGCCTGGCTCCCCACCTTGGTTACACCCCAGCCTGGCTCCCCACCTTGGTTACACCCCAGCCTGGCATACAGTGTCACGTTACTTGAGGCAATTTCAGCTTCGGTGTTGACAATCGAGGCTTAGGCCTACACACGTCTCCCCGGTCGAGAGAATATGACCCCAAAAAAACATAAATTTATCATCAATTTCGGAAACGGGAGAAGGAACGCCACCAGGTGTGTAGTGACCCAGGTGTGTGTGGTGGAGGGAAGCAGTCAGGTGTGTAGAGACCCAGGTGTGTGTGGTGGAGGGGAGCAGTCAGGTGTGTGTGGTGGAGGGAAGCAGTCAGGTGTGTAGAGACCCAGGTGTGTGTGGTGGAGGGGAGCAGTCAGGTGTGTGTGGTGGAGGGAAGCAGTCAGATGTGTAGAGACCCAGGTATGTGTGGTGGAGGGGAGCAGTCAGGTGTGTAGAGACCCAGGTGTGTGTGGTGGAGGGAGAGAGCAGCTCCTGCACCCCCCTCCCCCCCCGCAGGCGACAGTCACGCTACACAGAGCAGGCGCGCCCTGGCGGTAGGTGAGTGTACAACAGTGTACCACTACAGCCAACAGCAAGCAGTGTTCCCAGAACAAAAGTGAAATACAAGAAAAACTGCGCAGTTTCCTCCAAGGAGTGCCGGATCAAACAGGCTGTGGTGGGTATGTGGGCCTGCGGGCCGCTCCAAACAACAGCCTGTTCGACCAAGCTCTCATAAGTCAAGCCTGGCCTCAGTCCGGGCTTGAGGAGTAGAACTCCTAGAACCCCATCAAGCAAGTATCAAGTATTCTTTGGAGGTGTTTATCAAGTTCTCCCTCTTGAACACTGTGAGGGGTCGGCCAGTTATGCCCCTTATGTGAAGTGGAAGCGTGTTGAACAGTCTCGGGCCTCTGATGTTGATAGTTCTCTCTCAGAGTACCTGTTGCACCTCTGCTCTTCAACGGGGGTATTTTGCACATCCTGCCATGTCTTCTGGTCTCATGTGATGTTATTTCGGTGTGAAGATTTGGGACCAGCTCCTCTAATATTTTCCACGTGTAAATTATTATGTATCTCTCCCGCCTGCGCTCAAGAGAATACTGATTTAAATATTTTAATTCGTTCCAATAATTTAGATGATTTATTGAGTTGATTCTACTAGTAAAAAATCTTTGCACGCTCTACAGGTCAGCAATTTCTCCAGCTTTGAATGGGACCGTTAGTGTGCAACAATATTCCACTCAATAAAACAATTGTGCTTAATAAAGTATCTTCACTGGTTTGGAATCTTCAGTGTGAAAGGTTTCTGTTATCCAACCCGTCATTTTTCTTGCAGTTATGATGTTTTCTTTATTGTGTTCTTTAAAGATAAGGTCTTTTGAAATTCTCCCAAATAATTTATTTAGCATTATCTTGCAATAGTATGATTTGACTGCGTTTTATATTTGGTTATATGTCTATAACAATTCCTAGAGTGGCCAGGACCAGGCCCACGGGTCTGTGGTGGTGTCGGGGCAGGAGACTAGGTCCTCATCACTGAGGCAGTGGTTAGAGACCGTAAGTGCTATTCCTGACCAAGGCGCTCTGCTCTTCCTCAACACTTAACTACTTCACCTCTCGGTGCTTCCGTACTCGAACGAGAAGGGGATTTATCACGGGAAAGCGCCAAGCCATTGCGACTATATGGCACTGGGAAGGGGTCAGGATAAGGATTTGTGATGGGACGGGTGGATTCATGATTCATTCATCAGGCTGCGAACAGTTAGTTGGTCAGAGACCGGGCAGCTGGGACGTTCATCCTCGGAACCTAGGCAGGTAAGAGCAAGATAACCGCAGATATTAGAGATATCTTGTCAGCCCTTTGGTACACGTATTGAGGGTATCCCCTTGTCAGTCAACGGAACACCTGTGACGCTGTTAAAAGCTGATCAACTCCACGAAAAGTCTTAAAAGTTTCCTGAATTATACTTAGATTTTGTGATAACTCTTTAGACATGTTAGAGTAATGAGAAATACTTCCGTTTCCCATAGGATCAGTATTGAGACAGCGCCGCTGTTACTTCTGGCTGGCGGCTCCTACTATGTGTAGCGGAGTCTGGCCTCCACGGCCACGATAACTGTGAGATGGTTTCATCTGTTAGGTCAGGTCACGCCCCGTCTGCGGGCACAGAGGTCAACATACCTACACGTGCAGGAGAAGCCATGCAGTGCGACTCGTTAGTCTCATTGCATGGTTAGCATATTTGAATATTAAAGAATATTAGACGTATGATCATGCAACAGAAGGAGGACCTGAAGAACAAGTGTGAGTCTGCTCCTGGTTCAGGGCTGTTGTACCCGACAGCCTCAGTCGAGGTGGTCGAGGGAGAGAGACTGCAATATCAGCAGGTCATCTTGGCTACAAGTACCCCGGAACAATCAGGAAGGAAAGGACATCAGAGCAGCGTGGTTGGTGAACCAGAGGCACGAGTGATGGACACGGCCTTGTGACAAAACACGTTGGCCACTCACGCGATAACCGACCCCTCGCAGTGTTCAAGACAGCTCGATAAACACCTCCAAAGGACACCAGTTCAACCAGGCTGTGATTCATACGCCAGGCTACGGGCATCCGCGTCCAACAGCCGGGTTGACCACTCCAGGAGGCCTGGTGGAGGACCGGGCCGCGGGGGGACGTTGAGCCCAGAAATGGACGCCAGGTAACCGTAAGGTTACTTACGGTTAGCCAGGTAGGTCAACACTGACCCACCTGAGGGGCACCCCACCCACTCCACCGTGTCTGGGTTTGGTTCTCGGTACAGCCATTGGGAGAGGAATATCCAGGGACAGATCTCAGACGGTGCTCTACTGGGTGGAGAAGCAGGCAAGACGGTGTCAAGATAGGGAGATAGGCAGCAAGGCCAGCAGGTAGTGGAGTGGGAGGGAAATGGAGGCTGGGTGGAGGGGGGATTTGAGGGTTTAAGATGAGAAAAGATTAAGGAGAAGGGAAGGAGATAGACAAGCCTGGGAATGTTTACACGAGACTAGATAATGATTTAAACTTATAAATACAGTAAGAGAGCAGGTGCACGAGGTGCAGGGAGGGAGGTGCACGAGGTGCAGGGAGGCAGGTGCACGAGGTGCAGGGAGGGAGGTGCACGAGGTGCAGGGAGGCAGGTGCACGAGGTGCAGGGAGGGAGGTGCACGAGGTGCAGGGAGGCAGGTGCACGAGGTGCAGGGAGGCAGGTGCACGAGGTGAAGGGAGGCAGGTGCACGAGGTGCAGGGAGGCAGGTGCACGAGGTGCAGGGAGGGAGGCAGGTGCACGAAGTGCAGGGAGGGAGGTGCACGAGGTGCAGGGAGGCAGGTGCACGAGGTGCAGGGAGGGAGGTGCACGAGGTGCAGGGAGGCAGGTGCACGAGGTGCAGGGAGGCAGGTGCACGAGGTGCAGGGAGGCAGGTGCACGAGGTGCAGGGAGGCAGGTGCACGAGGTGCAGGGAGGCAGGTGCACGAGGTGCAGGGAGGGAGGTGCACGAGGTGCAGGGAGGCAGGTGCACGAGGTGCAGGGAGGCAGGTGCACGAGGTGCAGGGAGGGAGGCAGGTGCACGAAGTGCAGGGAGGCAGGTGCACGAGGTGCAGGGAGGCAGGTGCACGAGGTGCAGGGAGGCAGGTGCACGAGGTGCAGGGAGGGAGGCAGGTGCACGAGGTGCAGGGAGGCAGGTGCACGAGGTGCAGGGAGGCAGGTGCACGAGGTGCAGGGAGGCAGGTGCACGAGGTGCAGGGAGGCAGGTGCACGAGGTGCATGGAGGCAGGTGCACGAGGTGCAGGGAGGGAGGCAGGTGCACGAGGTGCAGGGAGGGAGGCAGGTGCACGAGGTGCAGGGAGGCAGGTGCACGAGGTGCAGGGAGGCAGGTGCACGAGGTGCAGGGAGGGAGGCAGATGCACGAGGTGCAGGGAGGGAGGCAGGTGCACGAGGTGCAGGGAGGGAGGCAGGTGCACGAGGTGCAGGGAGGCAGGTGCACGAGGTGCAGGGAGGCAGGTGCACGAGGTGCAGGGAGGCAGGTGCACGATGTGCAGGGAGGCAGGTGCACGAGGTGCAGGGAGGCAGGTGCACGAGGTGCAGGGAGGCAGGTGCACGAGGTGCAGGGAGGCAGGTGCACGAGGTGCAGGGAGGCAGGTGCACGAGGTGCAGGGAGGCAGGTGCACGAGGTGCAGGGAGGCAGGTGCCGAGGTGCACGAGGTGCAGGGAGGGAGGTGCACGAGGTGCAGGGAGGCAGGTGCACGAGGTGCAGGGAGGCAGGTGCACGAGGTGCAGGGAGGGAGGTGCACGAGGTGCAGGGAGGCAGGTGCACGAGGTGCAGGGAGGCAGGTGCACGAGGTGCAGGGAGGGAGGCAGGTGCACGAGGTGCAGGGAGGGAGGCAGGTGCACGAGGTGCAGGGAGGCAGGTGCACGAGGTGCAGGGAGGCAGGTGCACGAGGTGCAGGGAGGCAGGTGCACGAGGTGCAGGGAGGCAGGTGCACGAGGTGCATGGAGGCAGGTGCACGAGGTGCAGGGAGGGAGGCAGGTGCACGAGGTGCAGGGAGGCAGGTGCACGAGGTGCAGGGAGGGAGGCAGGTGCACGAGGTGCAGGGAGGGAGACAGGTGCACGAGGTGCAGGGAGGGAGGCAGGTGCACGAGGTGCAGGGAGGGAGGCAGGTGCACGAGGTGCAGGGAGGGAGGCAGGTGCACGAGGTGCAGGGAGGCAGGTGCACGAGGTGCAGGGAGGCAGGCAGGTGCACGAGGTGCAGGGAGGGAGGCAGGTGCACGAGGTGCAGGGAGGCAGGTGAACGAGGTGCAGGGAGGCAGGTGCACGAGGTGCAGGGAGGTAGGTGCACGAGGTGCAGGGAGGCAGGTGCACGAGGTGCAGGGAGGCAGGTGCACAAGGTGCAGGAACAGGTACACAAACAGGAAGGTAATCTAATTCCATCATTGTAGCCACCATGCAGGCAGTGTAAGCTTAGTGTGTGCACTATACACACTGGGTGTATGTGTAGCAGTCCCCCGTGGCGAAGTGGTAACACACTCGCTTGGCGTTTCGCGCGCGCTTTGGCCTGGGTTCGTATCCTGGCCGGGAGGATTTACTGGGTGCCAAACCTTAACTGTAGCCTCTGTTCACCCAGCAGTGATTAGGTGGTGGTAAACGATTTGGCGGGTCGTGTTGCAGGGAAAATTAGGATTAAGGACCTGCCCGAAATGCTTTACAAGAATGTAATGGTTTTACAAGGATCCTACTGAAGCTGTATTATTAAATACGAAAGTACTTAAGTAAATTCCGGTTTCAATTCTTCCCTCGTGATCTGAAACTGTCACACTTTTCACCAGGTGTGAATTTTCTTGAATTTCACACACACACATTATATATATATATATATATATATATATATATATATATATATATATATATATATATATATATATATATATATATATATATATATATATATATATTTATCTATTTATTATATATATAACTTAGGATACCAGGCGAGGAATTGTATTAATGTATCATCCCTGATAAAATACATGACATTTCTTAAGCATCGGTAATAATGCTGTTTTTAAACGCTTGGTATTTTTGTGCTCAATTACATGAGTATAGTATGTGTATAGTTTTGCGGTCAAAGTTTACATTTAGTCAGATCTACATCAGCAGGTGGTGTAAACTCCCAGAGATACGTCAGTCCCAGCATAAGTCTAGCTAGTCGGAGCCTCTAGACGTCTGCTGACTCTGCTCTGTGACCCATAGATACGAGGCTCTCTAGAATACCAGATGAAACTGCTGGAGTGATTATTTCTTATTTTGCAGGGGCCCATTAACTTTTATTGGAGTTGTGTGTATATTACAGCCCCTCCGGCTCTTGAAGGCCGCGAGGGACTGTAATATACCCAAGTGGTAATTATCTTCCTCTTTACAACACATAGAAGACTGTAAGGTGTGGCTGGTACAGCAAGACTGTAAGGTGTGCCTGGTACAGCAAGACTGTAAGGTGTGCCTGGTACAGCAAGACTGTAAGGTGTGGCTGGTACAGCAAGACTGTAAAGTGTGCCTGGTACAGCAAGACTGTAAGGTGTGCCTGGTACAGCAAGACTGTAAAGTGTGCCTGGTACAGCAAGACTGTAAAGTGTGCCTGGTACAGCAAGACTGTAAGGTGTGCCTGGTACAGCAAGACTGTAAGGTGTGGCTGGTACAGCAAGACTGTAAGGTGTGGCTGGTACAGCAAGACTGTAAGGTGTGGCTGGTACAGCAAGACTGTAAGGTGTGGCTGGTACAGCAAGACTGTAAGGTGTGCCTGGTACAGCAAGACTGTAAGGTGTGGCTGGTACAGCAAGACTGTAAGGTGTGGCTGGTACAGCAAGACTGTAAAGTGTGCCTGGTACAGCAAGACTGTAAGGTGTGGCTGGTACAGCAAGACTGTAAGGTGTGCCTGGTACAGCAAGACTGTAAGGTGTGCCTGGTACAGCAAGACTGTAAGGTGTGCCTGGTACAGCAAGACTGTAAGGTGTGCCTGGTACAGCAAGACTGTAAGGTGTAGCTGGTACAGCAAGACTGTAAGGTGTGGCTGGTACAGCAAGACTGTAAGGTGTGCCTGGTACAGCAAGACTGTAAGGTGTGGCTGGTACAGCAAGACTGTAAGGTGTGCCTGGTACAGCAAGACTGTAAGGTGTGGCTGGTACAGCAAGACTGTAAGGTGTGCCTGGTACAGCAAGACTGTAAGGTGTGCCTGGTACAGCAAGACTGTAAGTGTGGCTGGTACAGCAAGACTGTAAGTGTGCCTGGTACAGCAAGACTGTAAGGTGTGCCTGGTACAGCAAGACTGTAAGGTGTGGCTGGTACAGCAAGACTGTAAGGTATGCCTGGTACAGCAAGACTGTAAGGTGTGCCTGGTACAGCAAGACTGTAAGGTGTGCCTGGTACAGCAAGACTGTAAGGTGTGCCTGGTACAGCAAGACTGTAAGGTGTGCCTGGTACAGCAAGACTGTAAAGTGTGCCTGGTACAGCAAGACTGTAAAGTGTGCCTGGTACAGCAAGACTGTAAGGTGTGCCTGGTACAGCAAGACTGTAAGGTGTGGCTGGTACAGCAAGACTGTAAGGTGTGGCTGGTACAGCAAGACTGTAAGGTGTGGCTGGTACAGCAAGACTGTAAGGTGTGGCTGGTACAGCAAGACTGTAAGGTGTGCCTGGTACAGCAAGACTGTAAGGTGTGGCTGGTACAGCAAGACTGTAAGGTGTGGCTGGTACAGCAAGACTGTAAAGTGTGCCTGGTACAGCAAGACTGTAAGGTGTGGCTGGTACAGCAAGACTGTAAGGTGTGCCTGGTACAGCAAGACTGTAAGGTGTGCCTGGTACAGCAAGACTGTAAGGTGTGCCTGGTACAGCAAGACTGTAAGGTGTGCCTGGTACAGCAAGACTGTAAGGTGTAGCTGGTACAGCAAGACTGTAAGGTGTGGCTGGTACAGCAAGACTGTAAGGTGTGCCTGGTACAGCAAGACTGTAAGGTGTGGCTGGTACAGCAAGACTGTAAGGTGTGCCTGGTACAGCAAGACTGTAAGGTGTGGCTGGTACAGCAAGACTGTAAGGTGTGCCTGGTACAGCAAGACTGTAAGGTGTGCCTGGTACAGCAAGACTGTAAGGTGTGGCTGGTACAGCAAGACTGTAAGGTGTGCCTGTACAGCAAGACTGTAAGGTGTGCCTGGTACAGCAAGACTGTAAGGTGTGGCTGGTACAGCAAGACTGTAAGGTATGCCTGGTACAGCAAGACTGTAAGGTGTGCCTGGTACAGCAAGACTGTAAGGTGTGCCTGGTACAGCAAGACTGTAAGGTGTGCCTGGTACAGCAAGACTGTAAGGTGTGCCTGGTACAGCAAGACTGTAAGGTGTGCCTGGTACAGCAAGACTGTAAGGTATGCCTGGTACAGCAAGACTGTAAGTTATGGCTGGTACAGCAAGACTGTAAGGTGTGCCTGGTACAGCAAGACTGTAAGGTGTGCCTGGTACAGCAAGACTGTAAGGTGTGGCTGGTACAGCAAGACTGTAAAGTGTGCCTGGTACAGCAAGACTGTAAGGTGTGGCTGGTACAGCAAGACTGTAAGGTGTTCCTGGTACAGCAAGACTGTAAGGTGTGCCTGGTACAGCAAGACTGTAAGGTGTGGCTGGTACAGCAAGACTGTAAGGTGTGGCTGGTACAGCAAGACTGTAAGGTGTGGCTGGTACAGCAAGACTGTAAGGTGTGGCTGGTACAGCAAGACTGTAAGGTGTGCCTGGTACAGCAAGACTGTAAGGTGTGGCTGGTACAGCAAGACTGTAAGGTGTGCCTGGTACAGCAAGACTGTAAGGTGTGCCTGGTACAGCAAGACTGTAAGGTGTGGCTGGTACAGCAAGACTGTAAGGTATGCCTGGTACAGCAAGACTGTAAGGTGTGCCTGGTACAGCAAGACTGTAAGGTGTGCCTGGTACAGCAAGACTGTAAGGTGTGCCTGGTACAGCAAGACTGTAAGGTGTGCCTGGTACAGCAAGACTGTAAGGTGTGCCTGGTACAGCAAGACTGTAAGGTATGCCTGGTACAGCAAGACTGTAAGGTGTGCCTGGTACAGCAAGACTGTAAGGTGTGCCTGGTACAGCAAGACTGTAAGGTGTGCCTGGTACAGCAAGACTGTAAGGTGTGCCTGGTACAGCAAGACTGTAAGGTGTGCCTGGTACAGCAAGACTGTAAGGTGTGCCTGGTACAGCATGACTGTAAGGTGTGCCTGGTACAGCAAGACTGTAAGGTGTGCCTGGTACAGCAAGACTGTAAGGTGTGCCTGGTACAGCAAGACTGTAAGGTGTGCCTGGTACAGCAAGACTGTAAGGTGTGCCTGGTACAGCATGACTGTAAGGTGTGCCTGGTACAGCAAGACTGTAAGGTGTGCCTGGTACAGCAAGACTGTAAGGTGTGCCTGGTACAGCAAGACTGTAAGGTGTGCCTGGTACAGAAAGACTGTAAGGTGTGCCTGGTACAGCAAGACTGTAAGGTGTGCCTGGTACAGCAAGAATACAGTGTAAAATAAAAACAGAGAGTAACATGAGAGTCAATAACACTTGGTGTATACCGGTAAGAGTGTACGGTGTACAGTAATATGTACAAGAGAATACACTCAGGTTTACCTGATCTGTCCACGAGGTTACTATGGTGGTCAGATCTAAGTATACCTGGCCACACCCCGCGCCTCCCTGATCACATCACCAGGCTCCGTCCTCCTCTCTCCTGCCCTCCCATTACCTCAGACTCCGGGCCCCCACCCAGCCTCCTGGGCCCCTTCCGCTGAACTCCGGGCCCCCACCCAGCCTCCTGGGCCCCTTCCGCTGGACTCCGGGCCCCCACCCAGCCTCCTGGGCCCCTTCCGCTGGACTCCGGGCCCCCAACCTCCGAGCCAACACGTATGGTGCCACATGTTCTGCTTGTAGTTATGTTGTATGTATTGTAGTTCCTGTTATATTGTATTATGTGTATTGGTGATGGGGGTCCGGGGCGGCAGGTGAGGTCTGGCCGGGGTCCTCAGGTCTCAGGGAATTAACTCTCACATTAAACATGCTGGTGATATGAACCCGTAATGACAGCCTGGTTGGTAAAGCTTGCAACAGAGACAGCAACTATATAAGGTTGGCTTGTATCGCTTTATCTCACTGGCATGAAAATACTTAGGAGTGTGTGTACTCACCTATTTGTACTCCTGGAGCCGGTCGGCCGAGCGGACAGCACGCTGAACTTGTGATCCTGTGGTCCTGGGTTCGATCCCAGGCGCCGGCGAGAAACAATGGGCAGAGTTTCTTTCACCCTGTGCCCCTGTTACTTAGCAGTAAAATAGGTACCTGGGTGTTAGTCAGCTGTCACGGGCTGCTTCCTGGGGGTGGAGGCCTGGTCGAGGACTGGACCGCGGGGACACTAAAAGCCCCGAAATCATCTCAAGATAACCTCAAGATCTCAAGATAACCTATATGTATTTGCGGGGTTGGGCTCTGGCTCTTTGGTCCGCCTCTCAACTGTCAATCAACTGGTGTACAGGTTCCTGAGCCTACTGGGCTCTATCATATCTACATTTGAAACTGTGTATGGAGTCAGCCTCCACCACATCACTGCATTCCATCCGTTAACTACTCTGACACTGAAAAAGTTCTTTCTAACGTCTCTGTGGCTCATGTGGGTACTCAGTTTCCACCTGTGTCCCCTTGTTCGCGTACCGCTAGTGTTGAATAGTTTGTCCTTGTCTACCCTGTTAATTCCCCTGAGGATTTTGTAGGTAGTGATCATGTCTCCCCTCACCCTTCTGTCTTCCAGTGCCGTAAGGTGCATTTCCCGCAGCCTTTCCTCGTAACTCATGGTTCTTAGTTCTGGGACTAGTCTAATGGTATACCTCTGAACTTTTTCCAGCTTCGTCTTGTGCTCGACAAGGTACGGGCTCCATGCAGGGGCCGCATACTCCAGAATTGGTCTTACGTATGTGGTGTACAAGATTTTAAACGATTCCTTACACAGGTTCCTGAAGTCTGTTCTGATGTTAGCCAGCCTCGCATATGCCGCAGACGTAATTCTCTTTATGTGGGCTTCTGGAGACAGGTTTTGGTGTGATATCAATTCCAAGATCTTTTTCTCTTTCCGTTTCATTAAGTACTTCGTCTCCTATTCTGTATCTTGTGTCTGGCCTCCTGTTCCCACCGCCTAGTTTCATTACTTTGCATTTACTCGGGTTAAACTTTAGCAGCCATTTGTTGGACCATTCATTCAGTCTGTCTAGGTCGTTCTGTAGCCTCCTACTATCATCCTCTGTTTCAATCCTCCTCATAATTTTTGCATCATCAGCAAACATTGAGAGAAACGATTCTATACCCCTCCGGGAGATCATTTACATATATCAGAAACAGCATAGGTCGAAGGACTGACCCCTGCGTGACTCCACTTGTAACGTCTCGCCAATCTGAGACCTCACCCCTCACACTGACTCGTTGTCTCCTGTTGCTTAGGTACTCCTTTATCCAATGGAGTACCTTCCCTTTCACTCCAGCCTGCATCTCCAGTTTTTTCACTAGCCTCTTGTGTGGTACTGTATCAAAGGCTTTCTGACAATCCAAAAATATGCAGTCTGCCCACCCTTCTCTTTCTTGCCTGTGCCTGCGGGGGTTGAGCTTTGTCTCTTTGGTCCCGCCTCTCAACTGTCAATCAACAGGTGTACAGGTTCCTGAGCCTACTGGGCTCTATCATATCTAGACTTGAAACTGTGTATGGAGTCAGCCTCCACCACATCACTTCCTAATGCATTCCATTTACTAACTACTTGGCGTATAACACCTGGGGCCTAGAAATAGATCTAGATCTATAACACCACACACACACACACACATCCTTGTGTGTGTGTGTGTGTGTGTGTGTGTGTGTGTGTGTGTGTGTTCTGTTTGTCGTTGTGCTTGCGTTTTAAAGCTGCCTATTGAATTTGTATCAATGATTTTCTCGTTCCATTTACTCGGGTACTCTAATTTTTAATAAGTATTTCCTAACATCTCTCCGGGTTGTCTGTTTCCAGTTCCCGGCTGTGCTCCCGTCTGGCTGTACCGCCTCTCATTTTAAACATGGCCTCTTTGTCCACCTTGGCTACCCTTACTACCTTGTACGTCGTTGTCATATTCCCCCACAAGGTTCTCCTTTCTGCCAACGTGGTAAGTTTGAGGCCACACTGCCCCTCAGGGTCGCCTACAGCTCTGGGACAAGTCTAGGCGCGTATCTCTACTTTCACTCGTTGCGTTGTATGCATTTTTATGTGGGAACTCCAGGGTGGGAGTGTATGGTAATGAGGTGGTCACACGGAGGATGTATACTGTAGTGTGTTCTGGCACCTGTGTCTGGGTTTGTGGAGGTTCTCCTGGTATGTGTGTGCTCTAGACTGGCTGTTGTTTGTGTTCCTCTGGTGGTTCCTCTGGTGGCTCCTCTGGTGGTTCCTCTGGTGACTCCTCTGGTGGCTCCTCTGGTGGCTCCTCTGGTGGCTCCTCTGGTGGTTCCTCTGGGGGCTCCTCTGGTGACTCCTCTGGTGGCTCCTCTGGTGGCTCCTCTGGTGGTTCCTCTGGGGGCTCCTCTGGTGACTCCTCTGGTGGCTCCTCTGGTGGCTCCTCTGGTGGCTCCTCTGGTGGCTCCTCTGGGGGCTCCTCTGGGGGCTCCTCTGGGGGCTCCTCTGGTGGTTCCTCTGGTGGCTCCTCTGGTGGCTCCTCTGGTGGTTCCTCTGGTGGATCCTCTGGGGGCTCCTCTGGTGGTTCCTCTGGGGGCTCCTCTGGTGGTTCCTCTGGTGGCTCCTCTGGTGGCTCCTCTGGTGGCTCCTCTGGTGGCTCCTCTGGGGGCTCCTCTGGGGGCTCCTCTGGTGGCTCCTCTGGTGGTTCCTCTGGTGGATCCTCTGGGGGCTCCTCTGGTGGTTCCTCTGGGGGCTCCTCTGGTGGCTCCTCTGGTGGCTCCTCTGGTGGCTCCTCTGGTGGCTCCTCTGGGGGCTCCTCTGGGGGCTCCTCTGGGGGCTCCTCTGGGGGCTCCTCTGGTGGTTCCTCTGGTGGATCCTCTGGGGGCTCCTCTGGTGGCTCCTCTGGTGGCTCCTCTGGTGGTTCCTCTGGTGGTTCCTCTGGGGGCTCCTCTGGTGGTTCCTCTGGTGGCTCCTCTGGTGGCTCCTCTGGTGGCTCCTCTGGTGGTTCCTCTGGTGGATCCTCTGGGGGCTCCTCTCGTGGTTCCTCTGGTGGATCCTCTGGTGGATCCTCTGGGGGCTCCTCTGGGGGCTCCTCTGGTGGCTCCTCTGGTGGTTCCTCTGGTGGTTCCTCTGGTGGTTCCTCTGGTGGCTCCTCTGGTGGATCCTCTGGTGGCTCCTCTGGTGGCTCCTCTGACGGCTCCTCTGGTGGATCCTCTGGTGGCTCCTCTGGTGGCTCCTCTGGTGGTTCCTCTGGTGGCTCCTCTGGTGGCTCTGGTGGTTCCTCTGGTGGTTCCTCTGGTGGCTCCTCTGGTGGCTCCTCTGGTGGTTCCTCTGGTGGCTCCTCTGGTGGTTCCTCTGGGGGCTCCTCTGGTGGTTCCTCTGGTGGCTCCTCTGGTGGCTCCTCTGACGGCTCCTCCACACTGTTCCGCTCACCTGTCCTCATTACGTTCCGTTGGTCAGGGTTAAGGAAACCCGAGTCTGGATTCCCCTGTAATAACGGGTAATTAGTTTATTATCTCGAGGCTTGCAATACCGGGTAATTAGTTATAAAGTGCATCCTTGCATCACTCAACTTGCATCATCTTGATGTTTATCCTCACACACACACACACACACACACACACACACACACACACACACACACACACACACACCTGTACCTGTACACCTGTACACCTTAACCTGTACACCTGTTGATTGACAGTTGAGAGGCGGGACCAAAGAGCCAGAGCTCAACCCCCGCAAGCACAACTAGGTGAGTACAACTAGGTGAATACACACACACACACACACACACACACACACACACACACACACACACACACACACACACAGGAATACCTAAGCAACAGGAGACAACGAGTCTGTGTGAGGGGTGAGGTCTCAGATTGGCGAGACGTCACAAGTGGAGTCCCGCAGGGGTCAGTCCTTGGACCTATACTGTTTCTGGTATATGTAAATGATCTCCCAGAGGGTATAGATTCGTTCCTCTCAATGTTTGCCGACGATGCAAAAATTATGAGGAGGATTGAAACAGAGGATGATAGTAGGAGGCTACAAGATGACCTGGATAGACTGAGTGAATGGTCCAACAAATGGCTGTTGAAGTTCAACCCGAGTAAATGCAAAGTAATGAAACTAGGAAGTGGAAACAGGAGGCCAGGCACAGGATACAGAATAGGAGATGAAGTACTTAATGAAACAGACAGAGAGAAAGATCTAGGAGTTGATATCACACCAAACCTGTCTCCTGAAGCCCACATAAAGAGAATAACGTCTGCGGCATATGCGAGGCTGGCTAACATCAGAACGGCGTTCAGGAACCTGTGTAGGAATCATTCAGAATCTTGTACACCACATATGTAAGACCAATCCTGGAGTATGCGGCCCCAGCATGGAGCCCGTACCTTGTCAAGCACAAGACGAAGCTGGAAAAAGTCCAAAGGTATGCTACTAGACTAGTCCCAGAACTAAGAGGCATGAGTTATGAGGAAAGGCTGCGGGAAATGCACCTCACGACACTGGAAGACAGAAGAGTAAGGGGGGACATGATCACAACCTACAAAATCCTCAGGGGAATCGACCGGGTAAACAAGGATGAACTATTCAACACTGGTGGGACGCGAACAAGGGGACACAGGTGGTAGCTGAGTACCCAAATGAGCCACAGAGACGTTAGAAAGAACTTTTTCAGTGTCAGAGTAGTTAGTAAATGGAATGCATTAGGAAGTGATGTGGTGGAGGCTGACTCCATACACAGTTTCAAATGTAGATATGATAGAGCCCAATAGGCTCAGGAATCTGTACACCAGTTGATTGACGGTTGAGAGGCGGGACCAAAGAGCCAGAGCTCAACCCCCGCAAGCACAATTAGGTGAGTACAATTAGGTGAGTACACACACACACACACAGGGGCCTCGTAGCCTGGTGGATAGCGCGCAGGACTCGTAATTCTGTGGCGCGTGTTCGATTCCCGCACGAGGCAGAAACAAATGGGCAAAGTTTCTTTCACCCTAAGTGCCCCTGTTACCTAGCAGTTAATAGGTACCTGGGAGTTAGTCAGCTGTCACGGGCTGCTTCCTGGGGTGTGTGTGTGTGTGTGTGGTGTGGGAATAAAAAAAAAAAAAAAGTAGTTAGTAAACAGTTGATTGACAGTTGAGAGGCGGGCCGAAAGAGCAAAGCTCAACCCCCGAAAAAACACAACTAGTAAACACACACACACACACACACACACACACACACACACACACACACACACACACACACACACACACACACACACACACACACACATTCTCAATGTCCACACCATTTCATTTCACTTCGTTGATATTCAAGATTTAATATACATCTACTTAATTGTTCACACTGAAACAATCTCCTGTTAAAGCCGACTATTGGACCCACAGGTTTTCTCAATTGAATTTTATGTCGTTTGATAAATGGCACTAATTTATCAGTTAATGTATGAGGCGTGTTGAGGGTCAGTTTGGTGAGGAACACTTCCATGTGAAGGTGGTGCTCGTCGCTGTCTCTTCTTCATCAGGCATACCAGTGAATACCTATGACTTAATGGGTGATTGTTGATCTACATGGCCACCTGTGTTGCAGGTAACTGTGTTGGTTGGCATGATGTGGTTCATTCAGACTAGGGCTTAGGCCCTGAAGTGATCCTGGTGATACACTTCCTTTCTTGATTTTGGTAGCCTTAATCTCTCTTCCGCGCCAGGCCCCCGATGGTGGTACCCCTGGTGGTGGTGGTGGTACTCCTAGTGGTGGTGGTGGTGGTACCCCTGGTGGTGGTGGTGGTACCCCTGGTGGTGGTGGTGATGGTGGTGGTGGTGTTGGTGGTACCCCTGGTGGTGGTGGTGATGGTGGTGGTGGTGGTGGTACGTACTCCTATTGGTGATGGTGGTACCCCTGGTGGTGGTGGTGGTACTCCTAGTGGTGGTGGTGGTGGTACCCCTGGTGGTGGTGGTGATGGTGGTGGTGGTACCCCTGGTGGTGGGGGTGATGGTGGTGGTGGTACCCCTGGTGGTGGTGGTGATGGTGGTGGTGGTACCCCTGGTGGTGGTGGTGATGGTGGTGGTGGTACCCCTGGTGGTGGTGGTGGTACCCCTGGTGGTGGTGGTGGTACCCCTGGTGGTGGTGGTGGTACCCCTGGTGGTGGTGGTGGTACCCCTGGTGGTGGTGGTGGTGGTGGTGATGGTGGTGGTGGTGGTGGTGGTGGTGGTACGTACTCCTATTGGTGATGTTGGTACCCCTGGTGGTGGTGGTGGTGATGGTGGTACCCCTGGTGGTGGTGGTGGTGGTGGTGGTGGTGGTGGTGGTGGTGGTGGTACCCCTGGTGGTGGTGGTGGTACCCCTGGTGGTGGTGGTGGTACTCCTGATGGTGATGGTGGTACCCCTGGTGGTGGGGGTGGTGGTGGTGGTGGTGGTGGTACTCCTGTTGGTGATGGTGGTACCCCTGGTGGTGGTGGTGGTGGTGGTGGTGGTGGTGGTACCCCTGGTGGTGGTGGTGGTGGTGGTGGTACTCCTGTTGGTGATGGTGGTACCCCTGGTGTTGGGGGTGGTGGTGGTGGTGGTGGTGGCGGTGGTGGTACCCCTGGTGGTGGTGGTGGTGGGGGTGGTGGTGGGGGTGGTGGTGGTACTCCTGTTGGTGATGGTGGTACCCCTGGTGGTGGGGGTGGTGGTGGTGGTGGTGGTGGTGGTGGTGGTGGTACTCCTGGTGGTGGTGGTGGTGGTGGTGGTGGTGGTGGTACCCCTGGTGGTGGTGATGGTACCCCTGGTGGTGGTGGTGGTGGTGGTGGTGGTGGTGGTACCCCTGGTGGTGGTGGTGGTGGTGGTACCCCTGGTGGTGGTGGTGGTGGTGGTACCCCTGGTGGTGGTGGTGGTGGTGGTGGTGGTGGTGGTACCCCTGGTGGTGGTGGTGGTGATGGTACCCCTGGTGGTGGTGGTGGTGGTGGTGGTGGTGGTGGTACCCCTGGTGGTGGTGGTGGTACCCCTGGTGGTGGTGGTGGTGGTGGTGGTGGTACCCCTGGTGGTGGTACCCCTGGTGGTGGTGGTGGTGGTGGTGGTGGTGGTACCCCTGGTGGTGGTGATGGTACCGCTGGTGGTGGTGGTGGTGGTGGTGGTGGTGGTACTCCTGGTGGTGGTGGTGGTGATGGTACCCCTGGTGGTGGTGGTGGTGGTGGTGGTGGTGGTACCCCTGGTGGTGGTGGTGGTGGTGGTACCCCTGGTGAGGGTGTCAGGTCCTGACACCCTCAGGTCAGGTCAGGTGTCAATAAGTTAAGCCTGTCCGTTGCTCCATGCTTTCAGACATCGTATTTGCCTGTCTGATGTTCTCATGGCAACTCATATTCCCAGGTACTCGTAGACTGCTACCCTACATGTTGTGTGGTGAGTTGTGTGTTGTGTGGTGAGTTGTGTGTTGTGTGGTGAGTTGTGTGTTGTGTGGTGAGTTGTGTGTTGTGTGGTGAGTTGTGTGTTGTGTGGTGAGTTGTGTGTTGTGTGGTGACCTGTGTGTTGTGTGGTGAGTTGTGTGTTGTGTGGTGAGTTGTGTGTTGTGTGGTGAGTTGTGTGTTGTGTGGTGACCTGTGTGTTGTGTGGTGAGTTGTGTGTTGTGTGGTGACCTGTGTGTTGTGTGGTGAGTTGTGTGTTGTGTGGTGAGTTGTGTGTTGTGTGGTGAGTTGTGTGTTGTGTGGTGACCTGTGTGTTGTGTGGTGAGTTGTGTGGTGACCTGTGTGTTGTGTGGTGAGTTGTGTGTTGTGTGGTGACCTGTGTGTTGTGAGGTGACCTGTGTGTTGTGTGGTGAGTTGTGTGTTGTGTGGTGAGTTGTGTGTTGTGTGGTGAGTTGTGTGTTGTGTTGTGTGGTGAGTTGTGTGTTGTGTGGTGAGTTGTGTGTTGTGTGGTGAGTTGTGTGTTGTGTGGTGAGCTGTGTGTTGTGTGGTGACCTGTGTGTTGTGTGGTGACCTGTGTGTTGTGTGGTGAGTTGTGTGTTGTGTGGTGACCTGTGTGTTGTGTGGTGAGCTGTGTGTTTTGTGGTGACCAGTGTGTTGTGTGGTGACCTGTGTGTTGTGTGGTGACCTGTGTGTTGTGTGGTGACTTGTGTGTTGTGTGTTGTGTGGTGAGTTGTGTGTTGTGTGGTGAGCTGTGTGTTGTGTGGTGAC
Source organism: Procambarus clarkii (assembly GCF_040958095.1). NCBI lineage: Eukaryota > Metazoa > Arthropoda > Malacostraca > Decapoda > Cambaridae > Procambarus > Procambarus clarkii. The sequence goes on from NC_091158.1 coordinate 2,811,797, forward strand.
CTGTGTTTTGTGTGGTGACCTGTGTGTTGTGTGGTGACCTGTGTGGTGACCTGTGTGTTGTGTGGTGACCTGTGTGTTGTGTGGTGAGTTGTGTGTTGTGTGGTGAGTTGTGTGTTGTGTGGTGAGTTGTGTGTTGTGTGGTGAGTTGTGTGTTGTGTGGTGAGTTGTGTGTTGTGTGGTGAGTTGTGTGTTGTGTGTTGAGTTGTGTGTTGTGTGGTGACCTGTGTGTTGTGTGTTGTGTGGTGAGTTGTGTGTTGTGTGGTGACCTGTGTGTTGTGTGTTGTGTGGTGTGTTGTGTGTTGTGTGATGAGTTGTGTGTTGTGTGGTGAGTTGTGTGTTGTGTGGTGACCTGTGTGTTGTGTGGTGAGTTGTGTGTTGTGTGGTGACCTGTGTGTTGTGTGGTGAGCTGTGTGTTGTGTGGTGACCTGTGTGTTGTGTGGTGAGTTGTGTGTTGTGTGGTGAGTTGTGTGTTGTGTGGTGAGTTGTGTGTTGTGTGGTGACCTGTGTGTTGTGTGGTGAGTTGTGTGTTGTGTGGTGTGTTGTGTGATGACCTGTGTGTTGTGTGGTGAGTTGTGTGTTGTGTGGTGACCTGTGTGTTGTGTGGTGACCTGTGTGTTGTGTGTTGTGTGGTGACCTGTATGTTGTGTGGTGACCTGTGTGTTGTGTGGTGAGTTGTGTGTTGTGTGGTGACCTGTGTGTTGTGTGGTGAGTTGTGTGTTGGGTGGTGACCTGTGTGTTGTGTGGTGAGCTGTGTGTTGTGTGGTGACCTGTGTGTTGTGTGGTGAGTTGTGTGTTGCGTGGTGACCTGTGTGTTGTGTGGTGACCTGTGTGTTGTGTGGTGACCTGTGTGTTGTGTGGTGAGTTGTGTGTTGTGTGGTGAGTTGTGTGTTGTGTTGTGTGTTGTGTGGTGACCTGTGTGTTGTGTGGTGAGTTGTGTGTTGTGTGGTGACCTGTGTGTTGTGTGGTGAGTTGTGTGTTGTGTGGTGACCTGTGTGTTGTGTGGTGAGTTGTGTGTTGTGTGGTGAGTTGTGTGTTGTGTGGTGACTTGTGTGTTGTGTGTTGTGTGGTGAGTTGTGTGTTGTGTGGTGACCTGTGTGTTGTGTGGTGACCTGTGTGTTGTGTGGTGACCTGTGTGTTGTGTGGTGACCTGTGTGTTGTGTGGTGAGTTGTGTGTTGTGTGGTGACCTGTGTGTTGTGTGGTGAGTTGTGTGTTGTGTGGTGTGTTGTGTGGTGACCTGTGTGTTGTGTGGTGAGTTGTGTGTTGTGTGGTGACCTGTGTGTTGTGTGGTGAGTTGTGTGTTGTGTGGTGACCTGTGTGTTGTGTGGTGAGTTGTGTGTTGTGTGGTGACCTGTGTGTTGTGTGGTGACCTGTGTGTTGTGTGGTGACCTGTGTGTTGTGTGGTGACCTGTGTGTTGTGTGGTGACCTGTGTGTTGTGTGGTGACCTGTGTGTTGTGTGGTGACCTGTGTGTTGTGTGGTGACTTGTGTGTTGTGTGTTGTGTGGTGAGTTGTGTGTTGTGTGGTGACCTGTGTGTTGTGTGGTGACCTGTGTGTTGTGTGGTGAGTTGTGTGTTGTGTGGTGACCTGTGTGTTGTGTGGTGTGTTGTGTGTTGTGTGGTGACCTGTGTGTTGTGTAGTGAGTTGTGTGGTGACCTGTGTGTTGTGTGGTGACTTGTGTGTTGTGTGTTGTGTGGTGAGTTGTGTGTTGTGTGGTGACGTGTGTGTTGTGTGGTGACCTGTGTGTTGTGTGGTGAGTTGTGTGTTGTGTGTTGTGTGGTGAGTTGTGTGTTGTGTGGTGACCTGTGTGTTGTGTGGTGAGTTGTGTGTTATGTGTTGTGTGGTGAGTTGTGTGTTGTGTGGTGACCTGTGTGTTGTGTGGTGAGTTGTGTGTTGTGTGGTGACCTGTGTGTTGTGTGGTGTGTTGTGTGTTGTGTGGTGACCTGTGTGTTGTGTGGTGAGTTGTGTGTTGTGTGGTGACCTGTGTGTTGTGTGGTGAGTTGTGTGTTGTGTGGTGACCTGTGTGTTGTGTGGTGAGTTGTGTGTTGTGTGGTGACCTGTGTGTTGTGTGGTGAGTTGTGTGTTGTGTGGTGACCTGTGTGTTGTGTGGTGAGTTGTGTGTTGTGTGGTGACCTGTGTGTTGTGTGGTGAGTTGTGTGTTGTGTGGTGAGTTGTGTGTTGTGTGGTGAGTATTCGTTTGCCTTGTTCGGGTTGAATGTAGACACAGTAGTCGCTTCTGTATATATTTATTGAGTGAGGCAAAACAGGTGTATAACTGGCCAGCCGAGGTCCACCTACTCTGGGTCTGTGAGGATAACTGAGGCTGCTGGGAGCATGCTTGATGCTCCTCTGTCTGGCATGACGTCAGAGGCCTACTTGCCTGTGATTGGTTACATTTCAACTGACAGAATTTGAGTATAACACCGCTCGGACACGCTACCAAGTCGACGTCCCTTGTCGACAAGCTCTGGCTAGCTATATAGTTACAATGATACTGAAAGGACCTCGGTGGCATACAATAATGGCTTACATGTGAAATTTGCATAATAAAACATTGAAAGAAGATCAGGTGTGCGTAATACAAACAACTCGGCATATATGCACCAAAAAAAAAAATTCATCATAATAGGTGAAAATCATGGTAACAATGCTTTGATTAAATCAGAGTATTAAGAACATGTGTATGTCTACTGATCAGATATGAACAATACAACTCAAGGTATTGCCTAAACAAAATTATTAACATGTGTCAATGGCATGTGCTTGAAAACCATACAAAATTAAACAATTATTACATTAATAGAACAAAGTTCTGACCTAACAACCACAATTGAATTTCAAGATAGATAATTTTTTTTTTTTTTCTCTTTTTTTTTTTTTTTTTTTCGAAATATACAATATATTTACAAGCATATACAAGACCTGGATCAAGAAGACTAACATCTGCGTGATAGCAGTCAGGATTCACTGGCCACAATGTGGTTGCTAGAACAATAATAACTCTTATGACAAGCACTGTAAAAATACAAATGGTAGTAGACTTAACAATGGCATCTAATTTATAACAAAATAAAGTTGAGAAAAACTATACATTATATATAATGGTAATAATAAGACACATGTGGTAGAAATACTGCAAATGATTTTTTTTTTCCAAAACAAACAGAATAACTGCAGAGTGCAATCAATTATAAATTCTGCGGATATCTACACCTAGCTCATCCAGAGCACTATACAACTCTGGCTCTGACTGAAGGTCCGGAACAGATGAAACTTCATGTGACAAACTATCATCTTGAGAGATATCCTCGTTAACATCTAGCCAATGGACGTGTGGTGAGTGCACGGTTGAAACGAGAGGTCTAGATCTAAGATTATAATTGCTAGTATGGGGTTGCTGAACATCCAGTGGTCTGTCAACCACAGGAGGTGGTGTCCGAGTAGGAGTATCTGTCTGGGTAAGTTCATTGTCATCTTCCTCATCAGTCTCGTCAACAGTCATTTTAGCTAACTTCATGTGGTCTAAATGTTCATTTATATACTCTCCTGTTAACAAGTTCTTAAGTCTGTATTTGTTACCTTTAATAAGCTCGATTACCTTATATGGACCCAAAAATTTCTTAGTTAACTTGTACATAGGACCAGACCTGTGTTGGTTAAGTATCATTACTACAGATCCAATAGTTATTTTATTGGGTTTAGCTCGTGCATTCCTTGCTAGAGTGAACTCGGCTGTTGCTTTGGACAGTTGTTCTCGTATTTTCTTGAATACTAATTGCATTTGTCTACGCTTCACTTGAACAAAATCATCTACGTTATATAAGGGAGTAGGAGGTACGTTAATCAATTCATTAGGGAGGATCTTATCTGTACCATAAAGAATAGCGTGAGGTGTGTCACCAGTAGAAACATTAATTGAAGAATTTATAGCACACTGAATTAAGGGTATAAAATCATCCCAATTGTTGTTATCAAAATTCAACGTGACTCTCAAGGCATCTAACACTTTCCTGTTAGTACGTTCAGCTAGTCCATTACTTGCCGGATGATAAGGCATAATGCTACATTTTTTGATGTTATATAAATCACACAAGCTAGTTAGAATACTATTACTGAATTCTGGTCCATTATCTGAAAGGATTACTTTAGGCATACTATATCTACAAATTATTTGGTCATGGAATGCGCTGGCTATGGTTTCTGCTGTTTTGTTCGGGATAGGAACTAGTTCGCAAAACCGTGAAAAATTATCGACCATTACAAGCAAATGTTTGTTCCCTTTCTCTGTTTCCGCAAAATTTGTCAATAAATCCATCGATATTCGTTCCCAAGGAGCTTTAGTTGCTGGGTACACCTGAATTGGATTAGGTCCTGAAACATGTCCCTTGTGCTGTAAACAAGTTAAACATCTGTCAACATAATGAGCAATCTCCTTAGCCATTTTTGGCCAAAAATATTTCAATCGACCTTGTTGGAGTGTACGATCCTTTCCTGGATGTGCACTTGCAGGAGCATCATGGATAATTTTTAACACAGTTGGTACCAAGACAGCTGGAACAACTAACTGACAACATTTCCTCGAGGCTGTCCCTAGCTTTACTACTCTACACAGTAAATTGTCCAACATACCTAGTTCTTTCAATGGTACTGGTGGTTTATGAATCGGGCGAGTGTCTTGCTTAGTCAAAAATTTAATGACGGGTGCCCATATGGGGTCTTGTCTTTGTTCCGTTTCTACTACTGTAGCATCTAATGCTGGGTAATTTAACTGAATCGCAGCTACGTGTCGAGAAAACGCATCGGCTACAACATTTTGCTTTCCTGGAATATATCCAAATGTGGGATTGAATTCTTGAATTGTGAGCAAATATCTAGCAAACTTTCCAACTGGATTCTTATTTTTGAACAAGGGAATTAATGGTTGGTGATCTGTAAGAACATGAACTGGGTAATTATAAATTGTATCCTTGAAATGTTTAAGTGCCCAAACAACTGCCAAGGCTTCTCGTTCTGTTGCACTATAATTTTTCTCTTCTTTGGATAATGTGCGGCTAGCATAAGCTATTGCGTGATCTCTGTGACCTTCTGTTTGAAGTAATGCAGCACCTAGACCTATGTCACTAGCATCTGTAACCAACGTAAAAGGTTTAGAAAAATCTGGGTACCTAAGGACAGGTGACGAAATCAAGGCTGCTTTGAGTTTTTTGAATGACTGATCCTGGGCCTCTCCCCAAACAAAGGGTTCATCTTTTCTTTGCAACTTGTAAAGCGGAGCGGCTATAATAGAGAATCCAGCAATAAATGAACGATAAAATCCTACAAGACCTGTGAACTGTCTTACGGCTTCTGCGGTACGAGGTGTTGGAAAATCACGGGCAGCAATAATTTTTGATTCATTCAATGTAATACCTGAAGGTGTAACTGTATGACCTAGGAAATTAATCTTTTGCTTTAAAAATGAACATTTTGCAAGCTTTATTTTTAAATTAGCTTCAGCGAGCTTTGCAAGTACCTTTTCAAGGTTCTGGAAATGAGTCTGAACATCTTGCGACATGATTATGAGATCATCAAGGTAAACTAGAAGCGTACTTCCTATCAATCTACGAAATAGATTTGTCATGAGCCGTGAAAAGGTTATTGGACTACTACGCAAACCAAACGGCATTCTTTTGAAATGAAAATGACCATTGGGAGTACTAAAGGCTGTCAATTGTTTACTTTCCTCATCAAGGGGGATTTGCCAGAATCCCTGCAACAAATCTAACGTTGAGAATACTTTGTTTCGACCAATACTTTGCAACAAATCATTTAGAACTGGAAGTGGGAAACGATCAGGTATTGTTACTCTGTTAAGCTTGCGATAATCGATTACAGGTCTCCAAGTCCCATCTCGTTTTGGTACAAGAATCAATGGAGCGTTCCATGGCGAATTACTCGATTCAATTACATCACTCTGTAACATTTCTTCTACAAGTCTATCTGCTTCTGCTCTCTGAGAATGGGGAAGACGGTAAGCTGGTACATAAATAGGCGTAGTTCCTTGTTCAAGGGGAATTTTATGTGTAATGAGAGGAGTGAGACCTAATTTTTCTCCTGGTAGAGCAACAACAGCTCTATTCCTGTTCAAAATTTCCAAAAGCTGAGCCACAGAGTCAGGAAAATCAGTAGGACTGAGGTGTTGCGCTTGCACCTCTGGCTGAGATCCCTGTTCTCCTGGTGTGAGTGTACAAACAGTATGATCCATGGAGACATCATCCACAACTCGCACCGGTAACGAGTAATGGGCAAAATCTACAACATGGGTGCCAGACTGGAGATGGATATCGGCATTACTTGTGTTCGCGATAAAAAGTGAGACAGTACCATCCTGCACTGTGTGCCAGGAGGGTTCAACAAATGTACCATTCACTTTACATGTTTCACTTTCCGCAATCACATCCGACAACTCAGGCACTCCCTGAACCTTAACTCTTATTCTGGTGAGAGAATGAGGGTGTAGCACAGTGTCAGTAGCCATGGAACCACTGACTTCAGAGATGGAAGCTGCCAGGCGAGCGAGACAACGAGAATCCGTTAGGGCGTCCCCTTCCAGAAAGTCCCGATACTCATTCTCCTTAACAACTGCACAACTACTATGCTTCAATCGAGTGCCCGCTTTCTCGGGTATGCTACCACGACAATGATCTGACAAACCTACGCTTGCAAGGCGGGTGTCAACAAAATTAACGTAATCTGATTGAAGGTTGAACTCGTGGCCCTGTCGATACATGCTACACAAGGGTATGACATGGTCTTTGATACTTATGTTCCAACGATGGGGAAACAATGCAATATTTTCATCAATCATGGTGTACAGACCTAAGAGAATGTCTCCAGGAAAATGAATAATGTCAACAACTAAACATGTCATAGACAATGTGACATCATTGAACTTGAGTGGGAGGTCAATTTCACCCTGAACTTTTACTTTATTTCCTGAAATACCACTTAGAAAAGGTATGTGTGACTGTTTTAAAATAGTAGGGTGCTTACTTTCAATGTCTCTAAGAGCTGAGGGCTTGACAATATTAATTTTTGCACCTGAGTCAAGAAAAACTTTTAAAACTCTACCATGTACAATGGCTGATACAAGGGGACCATCACTTGAGACTGGACAAGTTACTATTTTTGACTTATGTTGTCTGGGATATCTGCGTCTTGTTTGTGTCAAATTTACTGTGGATCCGTCAACATCTACAACTGGTCTAGAGTCAGTGTCCTCCTCTGTCAAGTGTCCAAATCTATTTTGGGTAGCTACTGAATACACAGGGAGGGCACTAGGATTGGCTAGCTTGAATTGGTTAGCGGATGGCCTTGGGGGTTTCCCGACGACATGGAGTGAACATTCTGAGCTCCAGCATTCTGTGACTGAGCATTATAATTTGAAGTTGCATTATAGCTGGGCTGGGAGTTGTAATTACGAGAGTTCTGATAATGTCTTGGACGCTGTGAGCCTCGCCAAGACTGACCATGGGAGTTACGAGGTGGAGATGTCCTTTGCCTAGCTCTACAATCCGCAGTGTGGTGACCAACTTGTTTATGGTACGTGCAATATGGAAGCCTAGAATGATTAGATTGATGAGGGGGCCGAGAGAATTGTCTAGGAGGTGATGATCTAGGGGCGGACCAACAGTCCCTTGCAAGGTGGTTACTCTTACCACAATGCCAACATGAGGGAGTGGATGGTTGTGGACTATGGCGTTTCGGCAATTTATGAGGCGGCGAATTTGACTGGGGGCTACGAGCATGGGTACGCTTCTGCGACCAAGAGTTTTGAGAATTTGTGGGAGGATGCTGAGAACTTGTAACTACATTTACAGCATCAGAGGGTGGCAACAGTTGAGCACTTCGGGGAGCTAGTTTATCTGCGGCATTGTTAATAGCCTCAAATACTTCACCAATTTCATGTTTAACACCAAAATTTTGTTGCTCAACGATTGGTTTTGTATGCTCGGGGGCAAAATGCATTAAAGTACTAAATGCTATCATTTTGGCCATAGCCTCAGGGGACAGATTATTGTCTTTATCTAACCAAGTTGAATTATTCATAGCAGAAACTAAGGCATACAGATACTGATCGAGACGGCTAGTAAACGCATTAAACGATTCACCAGGCTGCATGGTGGCATTGGCAATTTTCTTGACTAACCTATATGGGTCAAGGTCTCCTTTATTAACAAAGCGACGGCGAAAGAAATCCTTAAATTCAGGCCAAGACTGGAGGCTAACAATGGCTTTCTCATCAACAACAAAACGTGCATCACCTTTGGTTGTGTCCACGGCTGACCGTGCAATTGCTAAGTATTCGGCATCAGTAGGCTTAGAAAAACGTGCAACTGTTTTCGCTTCAACCTTACTAAACCATGATTCTAATAAACGCGATTCCCCAGCAAAAAGAGGAATAGCCATTTCCTGAGCTGATCTCTGGCCATTGGGACGAGCAACTGTTCCCATTGATTCTGAAGGGGTTTCAACAGTGGTAGGCATTGTCACAGCCGTGGAAGTAATATTTGAACGCAGATTATAATTAAGTGCACCTGGCATCAGAAATAGTATACACAAAAATAAACACAAAAAATATCAACTTGGCTAAAGTAAAAATGGCAGAAATAAAATTATTAAATTGGGCTAGGCAAGAAAATAATTAAGAACAAGCAAATTGTAAACTAAATTTAGCAATCTTTCATTAAAAAAATGACTGGAATTAGATGTATGTAAATTAATTAAACCAGACTAAGCACAGCAATTTAGAATAAAAACTGGGAAATGCAATTGCAAAATTTCATTAAAAAGATTCAACACAACAAGTGGCAATGCAAGAAATATGGATGTAGCACATAAACTGGACACAGGAATGTATATAACTCCTATGGTAAAAGTTTAAAATAAAATGCTTAAAGGATAAATTTCAAGTTAGGTCTGGAGAAATTAAAAAAAATTATATTGCACAAATCCTTAACTGCTACTAAAACAAGGATTTCTTAATTCACTGGAATTTGAATTTACCAATAACACTCTAGGAGAACAATTAAAATTCAATGAAATTACTGTAAGAAGCAGGAATGTTGAAATCACACAGGAAAACTGTGGGGAGTGCAGTACTGAACCAGCTCCAATATTTAACAAGTCACTGAATGGTTAATTCACAGGATATTATGGGAATTATTACATAAGTCACTTTTTAACACTTGGCACGTTGTTCTCAACTAGCAATTACTTATCTCAGGGTTGTAATTTATGAGGATCACCAGTAGCCAAAGTAGGAGAAGCGTCGTGAAGATCTGAAGAGGCCCATGTGAGGCGTGTTTACAAACTGGATGCGACGGCAGCGCTCCTGGCGGCGGTGGCGCGAGACTCAGGGACCCCACACTGTTCACGCTAGAAGCACGAAGATAAATTCTGACGACGACAATATTGCGACGATGGAATAACCAGTTGATACTTGCGACGATGGCTGACGACGATTGCAGTAGCTTGCACCCTCACGAAGCTTGATACTGTCAGCTTGGGTGGCGGTGGTGGTGGTGGTGGGTGTAATAGGTGGTTCCCACGTGGTGGCGCGAGGTTCAAAAATGGCTGGCGCGGGAAAGCTTCCTTCCTCCTCACTGATGAGTGCCCGTTCTCACAGGAAAATATTGATCCTTACTTCTGAAACGTTGGCCTGGAGTAGTGGTTGATGGCAGGACCCCGGTCTGGCACAATATTTGATGCGTGGGTGGCAGGATGGCGGCTTATGGCGGTGGCGGTGGCGGCGGTTATGGCTGGAACACGAGGCGATGCTGGGTACTTGAACTTTTGTTTCCAGAAAAAATTTCTGGGTCCCACTGCTGCTACCAGTATTCGTTTGCCTTGTTCGGGTTGAATGTAGACACAGTAGTCGCTTCTGTATATATTTATTGAGTGAGGCAAAACAGGTGTATAACTGGCCAGCCGAGGTCCACCTACTCTGGGTCTGTGAGGATAACTGAGGCTGCTGGGAGCATGCTTGATGCTCCTCTGTCTGGCATGACGTCAGAGGCCTACTTGCCTGTGATTGGTTACATTTCAACTGACAGAATTTGAGTATAACATGAGTTGTGTGTTGTGTGGTGAGTTGTGTGTTGTGTGGTGACCTGTGTGTTGTGTGGTGAGTTGTGTGTTGTGTGGTGAGTTGTGTGTTGTGTGGTGAGTTGTGTGTTGTGTGGTGAGTTGTGTGTTGTGTGGTGAGTTGTGTGTTGTGTGGTGAGTTGTGTGTTGTGTGGTGATCTGTGTGTTGTGTGGTGAGTTGTGTGTTGTGTGGTGAGTTGTGTGTTGTGTGGTGACCTGTGTGTTGTGTGGTGACCTGTGTGTTGTGTGGAGTATGGGGGGTCAGGTCCTGCGCGGTACAGAGATCTCGGTATTGAAACAGATATTTTAAATCGTCATTAAAGACACCTGTGCACTAACCTGCTGAGCGTCTGTTATGCTTCTTGCTGAGCATGTTGCTCACTTGCTATGAGGACCAGATCACTGGCGTAACTAATGAGGCTCGTGTGAGGCGGCAGCCTCATCACGGCAAGTTTTTGCATCAAGTTGGAATGAGAACGCCTCCTTCAGATGCGCCATTTTGTGCGATGGCGTCGTATGGGGAGAGGTGCACTTGGCGCCTCACTCCCCATGTTGGGGTGTCAGTCAGGTCAACACAGACCAGCTTAGTCAAGTATCCCCTCACACACACACACACACACACACACACACACACACACACACACACACACACACACACACACACACACACACACTCACACACACTTCCCCGCAGGGCGAGAGGGGAAAACCAGGAAGTCACAGCTCCCAACACAACACCCCCAGAGGCGAGGGGGGAACCCACAACCAGCTACCCAGTAACACCAGAAGGGAGGACAACCCCGCCTCCCTCCTCTGCATAGAAAACCCCCCTACCCCAAACCCTCCCTGCCCCCACTCAAAAGTTCAGCCAAATCTCCCTCCCCCCACACCCAATCCCCACCCTTCTACCCCTCCCCTCCTCCCGAGTCCTCCCTCCCCCCCTTTCCTTCCCGTCCTCCCTCCCCTTTCACCCCATACCCTCCCTGTCCCTCCCCCTTCACTGGATCCCCCGCCCCTCATTCCAGTATCCTCTGAGATCCTGTTACCCACCTCACAGGTCCTCACACCCATGGAACAGCCTCCCCCACCAGCAGAACACTCACCAAGGAGGCGATTTGAGAAGGGACAGAAGAAAGTGAGCCTCAAAGCGATGTACACTAACATAGATGGAATTACAAATAAAGCAAATGAGCTTGGAGAACTGGTACTAGAGGAAAACCCAGACATAATAGCCCTCACAGAAACAAAGATCACGAAAACAATAACAAATGCAGTGTTTCCACAGGACTATTATGTTATGCGGAAAGAGAGGGAAGGAAGAGGTGGGGGTGGTGTAGCTCTGCTGGTAAGAAAAGGCTGGGATTTTGAGGAGATGGATATTCAGGGCTGTGAAGGTTTCAGTGACTACATAGCAGGTACTGTAACAAATGGAGGGAAAAAAATTATAGTCGCAGTCATATATAATCCACCACCAAATGACAGAAGACCTAGACAGGAATATGATAGAAACAACATGGCCACCATTAACATAATAGAAAGAGCAGCTTCTGTTGCTAGCAGGAATGGATCTGGACTACTAATTATGGGAGACTTCAACCATGGGAAGATAGATTGGAAGAACAGAGACCCGCATGGAGGACCAGAAACATGGAGAGCTAAGCTGCTGGACGTGGCAACAAGAAACTTTCTAAGCCAGCATACCAAAGAGCCAACAAGAATGAGAGGAGAAGATGAACCAGCAATGCTTGATTTGATATTTACCCTAAATGAATGGGATATAAGGGAAGTTAAGATGGAAGCGCCCTTGGGAATGAGTGACCACAGTGTATTGAACTTTGAGTACCTGGTAGAGCTAGGACTTATCTCCCCCCAAAAAGAACTAGGAATCAAAAGGCTGGCATACCGAAAGGGGAATTATGAACAGATGAGAAGTTTCCTAAGTGAAATACCTTGGGACACAGACCTCAGAGACAAGTCTGTACAGGGTATGATGGACTATGTTACCCAAAAGTGTCAGGAGGCAGTAAACAGGTTCATCCCGGCCCAAAGGGAAAAATCCGAGAAGCAACAAAAGAATCCATGGTATAATAGGGCATGTATGGAAGCGAAGAAACTGAACAAAAAGGCGTGGAGGAACTTCCGGAATAACAGAACACCAGAAAGTAGGGAGAGATACCAGAGAACCAGGAATGAGTACGTCAGGGTGAGAAGAGAAGCAGAGAAAAATTTTGAAAATGATATAGCAAACAAAGCCAAGACCGAACCAAAGCTACTCCACAGTCACATCAGAAGGAAAACAACAGTGAAAGAACAGGTATTGAAACTTAGAACAGGCGAGGACAGGTATACAGAGAATGACAGAGAGGTGTGTGAGTAACTCAACAAGAGGTTCCAGGAGGTCTTCACAATAGAACAGGGTGAGGTCACTGTGCTAGGAGAAAGGGAGGTAAACCAGGCGGCCTTGGAGGAGTTCGAAATTACGAGAGAGGAGGTCAAGAGACACCTGCTGGATCTGGATGTTAGAAAGGCGGTTGGTCCAGATGGGATCTCACCATGGGTACTGAAAGAGTGTGCAGAGGCACTTTGCTTGCCACTCTCCATAGTGTATAGTAAATCACTAGAGACGGGAGACCTACCAGAAATATGGAAGACGGCGAATGTGGTCCCAATATACAAAAAGGGCGACAGACAAGAGGCACTGAACTACAGGCCAGTGTCCTTGACTTGTATACCATGCAAGGTGATGGAGAAGATCGTGAGAAAAAACCTGGTAACACATCTGGAGAGAAGGGACTTCGTGACAAATCGCCAACATGGATTCAGGGAGGGTAAATCTTGCCTTACAGGCTTGATAGAATTCTACGATCAGGTGACACAGATTAAGCAAGAAAGAGAGGGCTGGGCGGACTGCATTTTCTTGGATTGTCGGAAAGCCTTTGACACAGTACCGCATAAGAGGCTGGTACATAAGCTGGAGAGACAGGCAGGTGTAGCTGGTAAGGTGCTCCAGTGGATAAGGGAGTATCTAAGCAATAGGAAGCAGAGAGTTACGGTGAGGGGTGAGACCTCCGATTGGCGTGAAGTCACCAGTGGAGTCCCACAGGGCTCTGTACTTGGTCCTATCTTGTTTCTGATATATGTAAATGATCTCCCGGAGGGTATCGATTCATTTCTCTCAATGTTTGCGGACGATGCTAAAATTATGAGAAGGATTAAAACAGAAGAGGACTGTTTGAGGCTTCAAGAAGACCTAGACAAGCTGAAGGAATGGTCGAACAAATGGTTGTTAGAGTTTAACCCAACCAAATGTAATGTAATGAAGATAGGTGTAGGGAGCAGGAGGCCAGATACAAGGTATCATCTGGGAGAGGAAATTCTTCAGGAGTCAGAGAAGGAAAAAGACTTGGGGGTTGATATCACGCCAGACCTGTCTCCTGCAGCACATATCAAGCGGATAACATCAGCGGCATATGCCAGGCTGGCCAACATACGAACGGCATTCAGAAACTTGTGTAAAGAATCATTCAGAACTTTGTATACCACATATGTCAGGCCAATCCTGGAGTATGCAGCCCCAGCATGGAGTCCATATCTAGTCAAGGATAAGACTAAACTGGAAAAGGTTCAAAGGTTTGCCACCAGACTAGTACCCGAGCTGAGAGGTATGAGCTACGAGGAGAGACTACGGGAATTAAACCTCACTTCGCTGGAAGACAGAAGAGTTAGGGGGGACATGATCACCACATTCAAGATTCTGAAGGGGATTGATAGGGTAGATAAAGACAGTCTATTTAACACAAGGGGAACACGCACAAGGGGACACAGGTGGAAACTGAGTGCCCAAATGAGCCACAGAGATATTAGAAAGAACTTTTTTAGTGTCAGAGTGGTTGACAAATGGAATGCATTAGGGGGTGATGTGGTGGAGGCTCACTCCATACACAGTTTCAAGTGTAGATATGACAGAGCCCGATAGGCTCAGGAATCTGTACACCTGTTGATTGACGGTTGAGAGGCGGGACCAAAGAGCCAGAGCTCAACCCCCGCAAACACAACTAGGTGACAACTAGGTGAGTACACAACACACACACACACACACACACACACACACACACACACACACACACACACACACACAACACACACACACACACACACACACACACACACACACACACACACACACTCACACACAACACACACACACACACACACACACACACACACACTCAAAGAGTGTGTGTGTGGACCAAAGAGCCTCGGGACCAAAGAGCCAGAGCTCAACCCCCGCAAGCACAATTAGGTGAGTACACACACACACACACACACACACACACACACACACACACACACACACACACACACACACACTCACACACACACACACACACACACACACACACTCACACACACACACACACACACACACACACAGCCTACCTACCTACCTGTAACGATTCCTACCTGTAACGATTCGAGAAAGAGACCTGGGAGTGGATGTGACACCTAATCTAACTCCTGAGGCACATATAAATAGGATAACGACAGCAGCGTACTCTACACTGGCGAAAATTAGAACTTCATTCAGAAACCTAAACGAGGAAGCTTTTAGGGCGCTTTACACTGCCTACGTGAGACCCGTCTTAGAGTATGCCGCGCCATCATGGAGCCCCCACCTGAAGAAACACATAAAGAAACTGGAGAAGGTTCAGAGGTTCGCGACGAGGCTTGTCCCAGAGCTACGAGGGATGGGATATGAAGAGCGGCTGAAGGAACTGAACCTTACGACACTAGAGAAAAGAAGGGAGAGAGGAGATATGATAGGGACATATAAAATACTCAGGGGAATTGACAAAGTGGAAATAGATCAAATGTTCACACGTAATAATAACAGAACGAGGGGACATGGGTGGAAACTGGAAACTCAGATGAGTCACAGAGATGTTAGGAAGTTTTCTTTTAGCGTGAGAGTAGTAGAAAAATGGAATGCACTTGGGGAACAGGTTGTGGAAGCAAATACTATTCATACTTTTAAAACTAGGTATGATAGGGAAATGGGACAGGAGTCATTGCTGTAAACAACCGATAGCTAGAAAGGCGCGATCCAAGAGTCAATGCTCGATCCTGCAAGCACATATAGGTGAGTACATATAGGTGAGTACACACACACACACACACACACACACACACACAACACACACACACACACACACACACACACACACACACACACACACACACACACACACACAACACACACACACACACACACACACACACACTAGCCCACAGAATGAGAGCGAAGCTGCTGATCATGGGGGACCTAAATCATGGAGAGATAAATTGGGAATCAAGGAATCCCCATGGAGGGGATGAAACGTGGGGAGCAAAATTAGTAGATGTTATAGACAGGAATTTCCTGACACAACATGTGAAGGAAGACACAAGGGAAAGAGGAGGAGATGCACCGAGCCTATTAGACCTGATTTTCACCCAGAACGTAGAAGATATCGAGAATTTAGAGCATGAAATACCTCTAGGGGCCAGTGACCATTGTGTCCTAGTCTTTGACTACATGATGGAATTCAAAATTATGACCATGGGACAAGAGATCTGGGAAAGGAGAGCTGACTAC